>NW_008353342.1:2814910-2853300 GCF_000622305.1 Nannospalax galili
GAGAGAGAGAGGGAGAGAGAGGGAGAGAGAGAGAGGGAGAGAGAGCACACGGGGGTCTGGGCTGCCTCTGTCCTCTGCATTCTTCTCAAACACCATCCACTAGCCACATTCCAAACCCCTACAGCTGAGTGAAAGGCACTTACCACGTTGTTTTCCATGCAGACTGACTTGGAAACCAGCCCTGGCTTTCTGGTCCCATCACATGAAATTTTGCCCATCCAGTTGCTGTTCTTTTCTATTCTGTGAAGAATAACCCAGGGAACACAGTTTGGATGTCTATCAAACAGCTGAGCCATAGGGGAGGGAGGCATGGAGGAGGAGGGAAGGTGAGAGAAACCCCATGGCCTTCTGTCTACAGCTCTCGCTCACGCCTTTTCAATGAGATGACTTGGGCCAAGAAGTCTAAGCCTCATGAAGACTGAGAATGGAAAAATATTCTCCAGAACATTCTTTGTGTGGCATACTCATGGGAACTGGCCAAAGGCACATGGGGTCTGCTTTTTTAAAATGTTCTGTGTATGAAAGAGGCCTTTATCCTTCATTGAGAATTCTCTCTTTTGCAGCAATATAAGCTAAAATGTGAGTTTATGGAAGAAGGCATTTACTATTTAGGCTTCTGGGTGAGAATTTAGTCCTCCCTGGACTGAGAGGAAGCTAATGAGGATTGCTGCTGTCATCTTCTTCTGGTTGTGGACACCAAGAGAGCACTGTGTGAAGAACTGAATGCTGGGGTCATGGGCTATCTTCCCTCAGAGGCTTATACTTTGGGTCTGTAATACTGTTGTGTGCCTGGGTCTTCCTCTAACACAGTGTTCACCTCCCCATCTTAAAGCACAGTTCCCAGTGAGGAGGACATAGAGCTGCTGGCCCTTTCCCAGTGTGATCTAGAATAGAGGTGGCTTCTGAGAGCCAGGTGACAGCCACCCCTGATGTGTTGACACTCTTGTCATAGAACGAGCTCTTGACATGTTTTTAGAACATAGCCTACTAACTAAGCTCTCCCAGGCAGAAGAATAGCTCTTCAAGGTAGGGGTGCACATTATGAGTTGTAGGGAGGTTGAACTTCAAGAAATTCAAAAGCAAAGATGAGGATTTTTTTTCATAATAGATCTTCCTCTCTCCTTCCCTCCCTTCTTCCTTCCCTTCCTCTCTCCCTTCCCCCTCCTTCTCTCCTTCCTTCTCTCCTTCCTTCCCTTCGTACCTCCTTTCTTCCCTCCCTTCCTCTCTGTCCTAGTTTGTTCTTCACTGCTGTGACAAAATGCTCTGACCAATACCAACTTGGGGAGGAAAGGGTTTATTCAGCTTACATCTCCCAGGTAGCAGTTTATCAGGGAGCCCAAGGTAGGAACTCAGGGCAGGAACCTGCAAGCAGGAGCTGGAACACAGGCCACGGAGGAACGCTGCTTACTGGCTTGCTCTTCTGGCCCCTGCTCAGCCTGCTTTCTTATGCAACACAGGCCCACTGCCCAGGGGTGGCACCACCCACAGTGGGTTGGTCCCTCCCAAATCACTCATCAAGAAGATACCCCTCAGACATGGCCACAGGCCAGTTCAATAGAGGCAATTCCCCAACTGGGGCTCCCTCAACCCAGGTGTGTCAAGTTGACACTAAAGCTATCCAGCATACTCTCCCTCTTTCTTCTTGCTGAACTACAACAATTTTATACCTGAGAAGACTAAGAACTTCCGAAAAAAATACCATGCCAGCATACACACTGACATACAGTATCCAAAGTATGTTAATAAAACCTTTAAGGCTTAAAAATTATGAGATGCTTTAGAAAGGGCATAATCAAATGAGACCATTTCACTGAATGCATACAAAAACATTCTCTTTTAATCTATTTAAAATTTAAAATTAAATCTAATTTTCTAGCTCACATATAAACATAAAATTGTACTTATTCACTGGGTAGGCTGATGCGTTTTCTGACTTGATTCAATCATTAATTAATTAATATGCCTATTCACCCAACAAACATTTGTAGAAGCCGTGGATAGTCCCATTGGGAGGGACACACAAGACCCTCTCTCTGTTCTTGAGTCTTGACTGCCATGGGGGGGGGTCAGTAACCACAGAAGAGACATGTACAGAGATGGGTGCTATAAAGTCAGGCTCACTGGCACTGTGTGTATAGCTGTGGTCTCACTACATTTGAACTTGGGTGTGACATGCCTTGCCAGGGGGACAAGAAGAGAATAATCCAATAGGCAAACGAATTCAGGGTCCATCCAAGTTACCCTCTGTCTATGTGGGCTCTGTGGTAGCAAAGTTCTACGAAGTATATTCTTCCCTATCCCTGTTACCCACTCTCTTTAAAGTGATACTTTCTATAGCAGTGGCTCTACTGTTCAGGAGCTATGGAGGAACAAGAATAAGGGTTGAGGTCTCAGTAGCAGAAGCCACCTTGTCCTGAAGGGAGGGGTGATTCTTCCTAGATGTTGCCTCTAGGAAACAAACAATTCAAAGAGAGCACAGCCAGGTTAACTCTGGATCTGAGCCAATTCCAGATACAAGCTGTCAATCATCAGCTGGTTCTTGACATGGAAACAATAAAATGAATCTTTGATGTTTTACACATATCAGATGTGATAACGGTCACTCACTGTCACTGCTTACCTACCAATTAGAGATGACAGACACAAACGAACACTCCAGTGGTGCTGGGCCTCAGTATTATGTGAATGGCTTTATAGTAGCCTTACTTTACTGTCTTTCTTATCTTAAATTAATAATAAAATTACATTGTTTTGTTTCGATACATACCAATCAAAGACGAGACTTTGGTCCATATATGGTAGAGGGGGTTAAAGTCACAGCTGCAGGGCTGGTGATGCCCAGGAAGTTCTGCCTTCATATTCTCTTTACCCTCTTCTATACCAGCATTAGTAGCAATGTCACAAAGCCGCCTGTCTCTGTGTGTTCTCTTCTCAAGAAGTAGCCACCAGTGGGGTTCAGCTATATAGGGCAACACAGAACCTCAGCCCTGAGAGCACCTCTAGGGGTAACATGGATCTGAGTGGCCTTCCCATGCACCTCTTTTAATATGTAGCTTCATGTCTCTAAGCATCAATATCCTGATCTGTAAATTAAGACAAATCAGAGCTCTCCATGGCAGGGACACTGACTGCCTTATGTGCTAACTCAGGTGAAGCTCTCCTCAGTGGATTGCCATTATCCCAGGGAGCCTCCAGGAACAGAACCCAGCTGCCATTCTGTGCAGACACCAGCCTGCTCTTCTCTCTACCAAAAGTTTAAGTACAAAGTTGCTTCCAACAAAGTTGTTGCTCTGCTCTAAAGCCCGTGGCGGAATGAACCAGAAACCCACACTGTGGAAGGGGAAGTGAGGGCTGCTTTCCTCTTCCTTCCCTCCCACAGCCTTCTCAGCCCTATGAACTGTATACCCCAGGGCCCCAGGAGTCATCTTCCTTTTCCTGGAGCATCCTCATTCCTAATGTCCTTCTTTCTGCCTCCACCTACGGGAGGTCCAATTAGGACTGGAGTTACTGTCTCCAGGTACCGTACGATCCTAGTTCCCAGGGTATCATCTTGACACCTTTTCAGTACTACAGACTAGCCTCACTCAGAATGGCAACTTCTATGTTCTACAGCAAGTTCCTCAGAAATTGAAAGCAGATCATCATTGGCTATCCCATAGTAATTTGCAAACTATTTTTCAGGTAACTAAGTAGCAGAAGAGATTGACTGAATTGCTAAGTTGATTTGCTAAGTTGATTTTCTAAAAGTTTATTGTCAGTACTTTATTATGGTAGCAATAGAGAAAGGACTTACTTGGGTTCATGTGTGTGGAGAGAGAGTGAGAGCAAAAGCAAATGAGGAAGAAAGAGGGGGCGGAGAGAGGGATTTCCTCATCTGTAAGATGCAAAAAGCATTTGAAGACCCTTCTAACTCTAAGGGTAAATATCTGTGTTATTGGCTTTTATCTCTTTATCAAAACTATTAGGGCCACAAGAGTACTCAGAATTTCTGGATCATACTTCAGGACCATTTTATTATTCTCTTTTTAGTTTATTGAGGAACTTAAATACTGTCTTCCAACAATCCCATTTTGGGGTGGATGTCCAAAAGAATTGAATTCAGATCTCAAAGAGTTTCACTGCATCATTAGTAGCATAATCAAGACGTGGGAACAGCCTAATCATTTCTCAAAAATTGAAGCGCAAAGGAAATGTGGTGTGTACATACAACAGGATATTACACATCCTCAAAAGAAGGACATCTTGCATGAATGAATATGGAATACATCATGCTAAGTGAAATAAGCCAGTCACAGAAAGTCAAATATCACTTGACTCCACTTACATGAAGTCTTAAAGCCGCTAACCTCACAGAAACCCAGAACAGAATGGCTGTTGCCAAGGATTATGGGGAAGAGAAAACACAGAGCTGTTAAATCATATAAACTTTTAGTTATACAAGATGAACGCATCCCCGTCCTACTTTGCTTTCTGTTGTCATTAAACACTGACCAGAGGCAGTGGGAAGGAAAGTGCTTATTTGACTTGCCCGTTACAGTCCATCATCATCCAGGAAAGTCAAGGCAGGAACCTGGAGGCAGGAACTGAAGCAAAGACCACAAAGGAATGTGGCCTCTGGCTTGCTTGGCTGCTTTTCTTATACCTCCCACACCCACCTCCCCAGGGATGGCACTGCCCACAGTGGGCTGGGCCTTCCTCCATCAATTGGCAATGGAGAAAATGCCCTACAGACGTGCCCATAGGCCAGTCTGATGGAGCCAATACCTCAAGTGAGGTTCCCTCTTCCCAGGTGTGTCAAGTTGACAACTGAAGCTAACTATGACAATTCTAAAGATTTGCTGTACACTGTCATGATTAGTTAACCATGCTACATTTAATACTTATAATTTGTGAAGAGGCAGCTCTTGGGTAAAGTGTTTTTAATGCAGTGAAACAACAGTTATAACCAGGGCTCTGCCAGCTGAACCACAGGAGGCTAAGATGAGGTGAGTCACCAAGAGTCTTCCAAAGGGCAGAGTCCCAGCCAGCCCTCAGCATCACAGTGGAGTCTGCTTCCAAAGTCAGGATCTGGGAAGGGTGTTGCCCTTCCCTGTGCCTTCACATGTACATTGGTGTCTCGTCCTCTGTAGACATCTCACAGGTGTGTGTATAGTGAGAGCATGATCTTTCTTTTCATTAAAACGAAATAAAAATAAGGATCATGAATATGATATGACAGGACTCTGCTTAAAGAATAAAACTGTGGACTGGGCATGGTGGTGCTTTAATCCAAGCACTCAGGAGGCAGAGGCAGGTGGATTTCTGTGAGATCAAGGCTAACCTGCTTTACATATTGAGTTCCAGGCCAGCTACAGCCACAGGGAGACCCTGTCTCAAAAAAGACCAAAACAACAACAAAAAGCCAAAAGAACAAAGTTGCAATTTCCATTACGAATTGTTCTTTATGCTAGAGTAAATTCAGATTGTTCTGGCGTCTTGTCTTTTTTCTTTTTTTGTGTTGAATTTTTGTGTATTTCATACAGAACATCTTAACTTTATACCCTCTTCACCTTCGGTACCAATCCATGCCGCCCCCCTCCCCCCTGGATTTCATACAGTTCTGTCATTTGTCGTATGGCCTATTATGTCAAGTTAGTATCTTCAGATGTCCCTCAGTGCAAGTTCATCTGCTAAGGTCCAGTCAGCCTATCTAGAGTCCCTGATCTAAGAAGATCAGGTTTTCCTCACCCAGCAGTAGTCAGTTGCCAATAATTCTTTGACCAAATTTGCAACCTGCTGTCTATTTCCATAGTTCTGTTCTGAGGTTTTGTCTGCTTGGGTTTGCATGGGTCTTGTGCAAACTGACGTCATTGCTGTAGGTTCACATTAGAAGGGTCCCAGGAGACTGTTGGACTCATTTCCATATGGTCATGCACCTCCCCTGCCCCCAGCTCTTACAATCTTTCCACCCCCTCTTCCACAATGGTCCCTAAGCCCTGTGAGGGTAGATTTTAATATACAAGTCCTATACAAGGAACCACACTCTATAGGCTCTTGTTTTCTACATTTTGGCCATTTGTGACCTTTTGTGTTCCTGGCCCTCTATTGCATGAGGGAATTTCATTGATAAGGATTGAAAATACATTAGGTTCTCTTTACCTCTTGTTCTGTGTTCCATGAACTTTAAGTATAAAGCTTGCATCATAGGTATACCACTTAGGCTTGAGCAATTCACAGACAACCTCTGTGTATGACAGTTGTGGATCCCTGTAATAATCTCTGTTGAAAAAGAAGCTTTTTTCATGGGTGGTAACTGGCATACATGTCTATAAACTTTGCACATAGTAAAAAGTTACATTTGTCTAAGGATGTGACAGTCTTGGGGTTTTCTCTAAGGTTTATGACCCCTTTGGTTATGTGTGTTTGGCTAGGTTTACAGTACCACACATGAGTTTCCTCCCATGTATGGGCTTTAAGCCCAATTAGGTAACAGTTGATTACCCCCAAGATAAAAGTGCAACTACTGCACCAATGTCATTTGCTGTCCTGGTCATTGATGTAGTTTTGGGCCTTGAAGCTGGAGTTAGACCAACCGTTGATGTTCTCCCTTACCAGTTGTGTAGTGTTCTCCAAAGCCATGAAAGCTAGCCTTCAGGGGAGGTGGCTTCCAGGTCAGTGCCAGCTCCACTGTTCCAAATCCTATGTCTGAAATCTGATCTATCTTTAGCAATAGGGTATTACCTTCAAGTTCTGGGAGGCAATCAAGGACTGTAGTAATAACCTGTGCAATCTTGGGAGTCTCTTGGACCACCCTAGCCAACAACTCAAAGGAAGGTTTCTCCTGTCTGGCACTGTTTCTTATTATGTAGCCTTCAGCTATACACATAAACTCTTGTAGAGATATTTTTATGTGTAATTTTTCCATAGGTTTTTGGATTACTATGATTCCCTCTGGTGTTTTTTATAGTAGCTATTTATCTCTCCTCTTTTTCTTCCTGTCTAACCCTTCCTCCATGCACTCCCCATTTAAAGTATTCCCATTTTCCCCATTTCTCCCTTCATCATTCCTGTATGCTATGCTCCTACCTCTCTTGAGATGCTTCTTCCCTTTTATTTCCATAGTCCCTTGGATAGTCCTCCTTCTTCCCCTCCCACATAACTATCCCCATTTTACACATTTCTCCCTTAGTAACACCTGCTTCCTATAGTTCTTCTCTTTTGGATTCCTTCTTTCCCTTAACTTCCCTGGTTAATATCCATTTTCCTGGTTCCTGAAGTTACATCAGGATTTATACTCACATATAAGGACTTGGTGCTAGGATCCACAAATGAGGGAGAATATACATTGTTTGTATTTCTGACTCTGTGTTACTTCACTTAGTATAACAGTTTCTAGATCCATCTATTTACCTGCAAATTTCATTATTTCATCTTTCTTTACCTCTGAGTAGAAACCCATTGTACAAATGCACCACATTTTCATTATCCACTTGTCAGTTGAGGGACACTTAGGTTGCTTCCATGTCTTAGGTGTGAAAAGAGCAACAACAAACATGATTGTACAAGTATCTCTGCAATAGGATGAATCCTTTGGGTACAGGCCAAGGAGTGGTATAACTGGGTTATATGGTAGGTTCATTTTTAGTTTTTTAAGAGTTCTTCACTTTCCATAGGGGTTGTACAATTTTGCAATCCCACCAGCAGTGAGTGAACATTCCTCTTTCTCTACATCCTTGCCAGTATTTGGTGTCATTTTTTTCTCTTGATCTTAGCCAGTCTGACTAGAGTAAGATGAAATATTAAGGTGGTTTTAATTTGCATTTCCCTAATTATTACTTATGTTGGACACTTTTTAACATGTTTCTTAGTCATCTTTATTTCTTTAGCCTATCTTTTAATTGGGCCATTTGTTTTCTTGACTATTGTTTTTTGAGTTCTTTTTTTTAGAAGCATTTCATCACAGCTTTAATATACTCAATAACAATTTCCAGAGCAAAGATACAACTTTTTCAAAAGTGGCTATAGAATTTTTAGGTTCACAGTTGAATTAATAGAGTTATACAATATTGAACTCAGTATAAACCCTGTAAAACATAAAATTGAGTTTTTAACCTTTAAAAAAGATCTCCATTTCATTTTAAAATATAACATTTCTTACAAAAAGACTCATTGGTTTTGCTAATAGCACTTACATGTTGGCGCATGCATCTCTAATCTGTATGTATCTAATTATTACTAGTCATGGTCAGTTGCATTTGGATCCTTGGCACCTGTGTATGGATATAAAGTTGTCGGGTAGATTTCAATGGTAATGTTTATCACCTCTACTAATTAACATGATGTAAACAACAACCATACTTTCCTTTTGTTTGTTTACATACTTGGATAAAGTATAACCAAAGATTAAAGGGGCCAATATAATTTTTAAGTGTCCATATGTATAGCTAAAGGCTACATAATAAGAAACAATGCCAGATAGGAGATACCTTCTTTTGAGTTGTTGGCCTAAGAGACTCCCAGATAGTAATCCAGCATAAAACTGGGAAAATGAACAGCAGACCCCAATCTTATCTAAAGGAATATTGACAGCTGATTGCTGCTAAATGAGGAACAGCTGACCTTCCTAAAACAAAGCCCTCTAGATAAGCTGACTAAAACAACATAGTGGACAGTAGCAGGGATGACAGAGTATAAGGGCTCTAAGGGGGGGGGGCTATGGGGGATTGTTGCTGTTTAGACCGGTCCTCGGTCCTCTCTCCCACTGCGGGGGCAGAGGATGAGTAGGCATGGAGCCAATGACACAGACTCCAGGAGACTCACCGTGTTGCAAGCAGAGCTCTCGTTTATTGCATACAAGGGAGCAACCTTTATACCCCTCCCTGTCCTCCCACTGGTCCCCGAGTCTGAGATGTTTCTCTTTCATTGGTTCTTCGGGCATATCATTGATCTCCAGGTCTCCTGGCAGAACTTAGGTTAGGTTGTCAGACTCAAAACAGGAAGCGCTGCCTTGGCCTGTCCCTCCACAGGGCATCTGGGAAGTGGGTATATAGATGATCGTTGTTTCTTTTGCTGTACAGAAGCCTTTTAGTTTAATGAGGCCCCACTTATTGATTGTTGACCTTAATTCCTGAGCAACTGATGTCCAATTTAGAAAATCCTTTTCTACACCTATATCTTGTAGGTTACTGCCAATGTTTTCTCCTAACAGTTTCAGGATTTCCAGTTTCACATTGAGGTCTTTGATCCATTTGGAGTTGAGTTTTGTGCAAGGAGAAAGATAAGGATCTAGTTTCATTCTTCTACAGGTGGAGATCCAGTTTTGCCAGCACCATTTGTTGAAGATGCTGTCTTTCCTTCATTGTATGTTCTTGGCACTTTTGTAAAATATCAGGTAGCCGAAATTGTGCATTTGGGTCTTCAATTATGTTCCATTGAGCTATGTGTCTATTTCTGTGCCAGTATTATGCTATTTTTATGACTATAGTTCTATAATATAGTTTGAAACCTGGTATAGTAATCCCCCCAGCATTGTTCTTTGTGCTCAGGGTTGCTTTGGCTATCTGGGGTCTTTTGTGCTTCCATATGAATTTTATAATGTTTTTTTCTAATTCTGTGAAAAACATAATGGGGATTTTGATTGGAATTGCATTGAATCTATATATTGCTTTTGGTAGGATGATCATTTTCACAATATTAATTCTTCCGATCCATGAGAACGGGAGGTCCTTCCATCTTCTGGTGTCTTCCTCAATCTCTTTCTTTGAAGATTTAAAATCTTCATTGTAGAAATCGTTGATGTCTTTGGTCAGGTTTATTCCAATTTTTTTTGAGGCTATTGTGAATGGGAGGGTTTCCCCTGTACTCTTTCTCCAATTGCTTGTTATTGATATAAAAAAATGCTGCTAATTTTTGTAGATTAATTTTGTAACCTGCCACTTTACTGAAAGTGTTGATCAGTTCTAGAAGTTTTCTGGTGGAATTTTTGGGATCTCCTAGATATAGTATCATATCATCTGCAAAAAGTGATACTTTGACCTCTTCCAATTAGTACTCCTTTAATTTCCTTCTCTTGTATCATTGTTCTAGCAAGAGTTTCAAGCACTATATTGAAAAGGAGTGGAAATAGTGGACATCCTTGTCTGGTTCCTGATTTTAATGGGAATGCTTCCAGGTTTTTTGTTTGTTTGTTTGTTTTGTTTTGTTTTGTTTTGTTTTGTTTTTCCATTTAGAATGATGTTGGCTATAGGTTTGGTGTATATACCCTTAATTATGTTGAGGTATGTTCCCTCTAGTTTGATTCCCTTTAGGACACTTATCATGAATGCATGTTAAACTTTGTCAAAGGCCTTTTCTGCATCTATTGAGATGACCATGTGGTTTTGTCTTTGAGTCCATTTATATGATTAATGACGTTTATCAACTTGGGAATATTAAACCATCCCTGAATCTCTGGAATAAATCCTACTTGATTGTGGTGGATGATCTTTTTGGTGTGTCTGTATGTTGTTTGCAGGTATTTTGTTGAGAATTTTTGCATCTGTGTTCACTAAGGATATGGGTCTATAGTTTTCTTTTTTGGTTGTATCTTTACCTGGTTTTGGTATTAGAGTGATTCTAGCTTCAAAGGAGGAATATGGGAGTTCTCCATCTGTTTCTATCTTTTTGAATAATTTAAGTAGTATTGGTTGGATGTCTTCTTTAAATGTCTGGAAGAATTCTGCTGTAAAACCATCTGGGTCTGGGCTTTTTTTAGTTGAGAGGTTTTGAATTACTGTTTCAATTTCCTAATATGGGTCTGTTTAAACTGTTGCTCTCTTTTGGTTTATCGTTGGTGAGTCCCATGAGTTTCGATATTTAACAATTTCTTTTAAGTTTTCAAATTTAATAGACTATAAGTTTTTTAAAGTATTCCCTTACAATGTTCTGGATCTTTTTGATGTCTGATGTGATGTTTCTCCTTTCATCTCTGATTTTGTTGGTTTGAATTTGTTCTTTCTTTCTTTTGGTTAACTGGGTTAAAGGTCTATTTATCTTGCTTAGCTTTTCAAAGTACCAGTTCTTAGATTCATTGATTCCTTGTATTGTTCTCTTTGTTTCTATTTCATTAATTTCTGCTCTGAGTTTTGCTATTTCTTCTCATCTGCTGGGTTTGGGTTTCATTTGTTCTTGCCTTTCCAGAGTCTTGAGTTGCAATGTTATGTCATTTTTTGTGCTCTTCCTGATTTTTTAATGTAGGCATTTAGGGTTATAAACTTCCCTCTTAAGCCTCCCTTTAAAGTGTCCCAGGGGTTTTGTTATGTTGTATTATCCTTTTCATTTAGTTCCAGGAATACTTTTATTTCTTTCTTGATTTCTTCTTTGATCCATTCAGCATTCAACAGTGTGTTGTTTAATCTCCACGAGTTCATATAGTTACTAGAGCTTCTTTTGGTGTTAATTTTAAGTTTTATTTCATTGTGGTCAGATAGAATGCATGGAATTATTTAAAATTTTTTGTATTTGTTGAGGTTTATTTTGTGACCCAATATGTGGTAAATTTTAGAGGAAGTTCCACAGGGTGCTGAGTAGAAAGTATATTCTTTGATACTTGGGTGGAATATTTGGTAGGTGTCTGTTAGGTCCATTTAATGTAAGGTATCATTTAATTCAGACGTCTCTCTGTTTATTCTTTGTCCAGTTGACCTGCCTAATGGAGACAATAGGTATTGAAGTCCCCTACTGTTACCGAGTTGGGGTAAATCTGTGTTTTAAAATCTTATAGTACTGTTTTTATGAAATTGGGTGCACCAGAGTTTGGTGCATATACGTTCATGATTATAATATCTTCTTGGTCAATTGTTCCTTTGATCAGAATGAAGTGACCCTCTTTATCTCTTCTGATTATTTTAGTTTGAAGTCTATTTTGTCAGATATTAGAATTGCAACCCCTGTTTGTTTCTTAGTGTCATTTACTTGGAATATTCCTTTCCATCCTTCCACTTTAAGGTAGTACCTGTCTTTGAAGGTGAGATGAGTTTCTTGCAGACAACAAAAGAACCAATTTGTTTCTTAATTCATTCAACTAGCCTGTGTCTTTTAACTGGGGAGTTCAGTCCATTGGTATTTAAAGTTATTATCAAAAGATACGTATTTGTTGCCATCATTTTATTTTCTGTTTCCTTTCTTGGTCTAACTTTGATTTCACAGTTATACATTCATTTAGTTTCCCCTTGGGTATAGTTGTTCCTTTTTTCCATCTTTTGTATTGCTTTAAGTATTCTCTGAAGGGTTGGTTTTATGGACATGCATTCTTTCAAGCTATTCATGTTGTAGAAGATTTTTCTTTCCCCTTCGACTATAATAGACATTTTTGCTCGGTAAAGCATTCTGGGTTGGCATCTATGGTCATTTAGAACTGGGACTACTTTGTTCCAGGCTCTTTTGGCTTTATAGTTTGCATTGATCAGTCAACTGTAATTCCGATGGGTTTTCCTTTATATGTGACTTGTCGTTTTTCTTTTGCAGCTTTCAGTATTGTCTTTGTTCTGTACATTTAGTGTTTTTACTATGATATGCCTTGGGGAGTTTCCTTTCTGGTTCTGTCTATTTGGTGTGCTTTATGCTTCTTGTATTTGTATAGGCATGTCTTTCCTTAATTCTGGGCAATTTTCCTAAACAATCCTGTTTAAGATCTGGTCAATACCACTAACCTAAAATTCTTCTCCTTCCTCTATGCCTAGGATTCATAAATTTGGTCTTTTCATGGTATCCCATATTTCCTGAATATTCCATTCCTATGTGTGTGTGTGTGTGTGTGTGTGTGTGTGTGTGTGTGTGTGTGTGTGTTTAATTTCATAGTCTTTGCTTGAGCAGTCTAATTCTTCAACTTTACCATTGGGTCTTGATATTCTGTTTTCCATTTCATTCATTCTATCAATGAGGCTTTCTCCTGTGGTTTCAAATTGGTTTATTGAATTTTTTCACTTCCTTCTTCATTTCATCTTGTATTTTCTTTAACATTTCTATCTCTTTTGTGAATTGAGTCAGAAGTTTATCCCTATCTTCTTTTAGTGCTTTGATTTGTTTGTTTGTTCTTTAAATCCATTTAATTCTTTGATCATGTTTATGATTGTTCTTTTAAATTCTGTGTCCTGGGTTATCTTTTGGGGGTTCTCATTGTAGAACTCTTCTAAAGGACTGGTAGTGTTTTGTGGGAACATATTATTTTGGTTTCCATATTATTATTTTTCTGTTGTGATTTTGACCTGTGGATTTCTTTTGTTGTTTGTGATTCTGCTATGAAACTCAAGCATTCCTTTGTTGAGTTGAAGTCTTCTTCTGTTTGTATTACTAAAGTCCCTTCATTGTTTTCTTATTGGGTATGTAAAGCTGATTGGTTTAGGCTTCAGGCTCTCTCTTCTGATTTTGTGTTTAAGCCAACTGAAAAGATGGCTTCAGTTCAGCTATTTGGGAGCTCCTACAGAGGCCCAAATCAGGCGCCAGTCAGGTACTCTCAGGCTTCCTCCTAAGGTCCAGGCCCCTACTAGCAAGAACAATTTGGGAAATTTGCTAAGGGGAGGCCCAATTTAGATGCTCTCAAACAGTCTGCAAACATCTGGGCCCCTACTGAATGGCAGAGAAGCCTAACCATAGGGTGGTGGGATGGACTGCAGGTGGGTGGCCCCAATGTAGGGGATGTCCATGGTGTGATTTGGAATGCTCACATCTTCCAGGCACTCCCAGGTACTCTGCAAAGGTCTGGGCCCCTACTGAAGGGCAAAGAAGTCAAACCCTGGGACAGTGGGAGGGGCCACACATGGTCCCAATGCAAGGGGAAGGTATGGTGTGATTTGGGAAGCTCACTACCCAGTGGAAAAGTCTTCAAAGGTCTGGGCCCCTACTAAAGGACAGAGAAGCCTAGTCATGGGATGGTGGGATGGACTGCAGGTGGTCCCAGTGTAGGAGGATATGCATGGTGTAATTTGGGAAGCTCACTGCCATGTGGAGTCTGGATCCAGGCATTCTCATGACAGATTATTTCATTTTATGTAACATTTACCATGTAACATTCATGCAAACTATCACTAAAATTATTATATGAACATATGTATGTATAATCTTATGTTTACTGAACTTCTCTATAAAACACAGTCTCTAAGGCTAAGGGTATGACTCAGTGACATAAGAACCTGAGTTCAATCTCTAGTAACCCCTCCACACACACCATGTAACCTCTGTAAGGATGGGGACTTTTCCTCGCTTGTTGGTGTTTCCATAGAACACTGCCCAGCACTCAGTAATTACCCAAGAAACACTGGAGAGGGCTGTAAGGCTGGGTGTGGTAGCACAGGCCTCTCATCTCAGCACTTGAGAGACTAAGGAGGATAGCTGTGAGTTGAGGCTAGCCTGGGCTATATAGTGAGTTATAAGCCAGCCTGGGCTACAGAGTGAGCTCCTACCTCAAAAATAGAGAGGGATGGTAGAAGAATAGTAATTCATACTAAGAACTTAGCAGGAAGTAAGGTCTTTTCAAAAGGGAAAATCATAGAATTGGTGAAAAAACTCATTCTAAAGAAAACAAAGCCTGTGGTATCACCATTTGGTTGGACCAATGGGAAAGTTTACCCTGATTTCTTTAAGGAAAAAGTGGAGCAGGACAGAAAATGTGGAGTTAGGGCACTCCCTAAGGTTCTGGTCACATCAGCTTCCTTTTTGTAAGAATGTTTCAAATTTCAAATGGGTCAGGGCTGAGGAGACCTGGGAAGAGTTTAGGCTTCATTCCTATTTTCAAAGAATTCTTTAACAAAGAAAACTGAAGCTTTGAGAATTTAGAGGAAGACTATAGATGAGATCAAGGATAAAATGACTGGGGAGCAGGCTTTCAGGAAGGTTGATAAAAAGGGCCTTGGAAACACGAAGGCAGCAACATCTCCAAGGACCTTAGACACCAGACACCATCCAGTCTGAAAATATGAGCTTTCCAGTTTTAACTTGAAGGAAGTGGATGTTTTTGAGCCTATGTGGTAAATGGAGTGGGTGAAGAAGTGGGTGGAATTTCAAGTTGAGGCTGTTGTGACAATTCATTATTGGGCAGTAAGAACTTTGGAATAGCACTAAGACAATATGAATCATCTCATAGACTAAGGAGGTTTTAAAAAGATGTGAACGTGTTAGGATTCATTCGTTCTTTCATCTAGCTTTATTGGGCATCATTCAGTCACAGGAGATGTGAAGATGAATGAATCAGGCCAGACCCAACCCTGGCTTGGTTAGAGTTTAAAAATGAGAAAAGCTAGACTAGCTCATAATGAAGATGCTTATTAAGTAGAGGCCAGAGGATTTGGGATTCAAACAGAAGAGGGATAATTAAAGGACCAGTCACAGATGTGTGGAGAAAGCATGGGTCAGGGGCCCTAAGATCTGAGGGTGCCCAAGAGCTGACTTGAGGTAGCTAAAGAATCTTTCTAGGCAGAAGTTGTATGGAAGAGGATCCTAACATCTTCAGAGAACAGGGCTGAGGTGCAGAGCTAAAGAACAGTCAGGAGCAGTCAGGTAAACTGAGGCATGAACAGTAAAGTGACCTCAAGCAGATCCAAGGACAAGAGTAGGTACACGAGGCTCTATACCAAGGGCAGCAGGACATCATGGGACTCTACAGTTTATTCTTATGGAGATGAGAAGATTAGCAGGTTTGTGCTCCAGGTAACCCAAACCCACCTGTTCATGCCTTTGCCACCTTCAATGGGAAAAGCTCTGGATTAGGTGTGTTCATTACCTCTGTGTTCCTTCCTGAAATATATATCCCTGATGTCAACATTCTCTTGGTGGTCCATGACATCAAATACCATCCTTTTGAAATACAAAGAGCCCTTGTCCTTATGCCTAGGACTCCTAGACTCTTTTCCCCTTTGAAGTCCTGGTCTGTTTACAGATGTTTTAATTTGTGACTGTTGTTGTTGTCTTTGCCTCTTCTAAATGGATGTTTCCCATCTGCTGTCAGATAAAATGTTAAAGAATCTAGATGGCTTCTGCTAAGACACGGTACATGGGTTTTAGGGGTTCCTTTAGTAGGGCAAACATGTGGGTTCTCCCTAGCCCTGGCTGCTGTTCCAGATGGCAGTGTGGCTTGAGGAGAGCCCCACTTGGCATCTCAGTGCTGTGTGATCCATGAAGTGCCCACTGACCACATGTGGCAATTAAAATTTCAGTTCACTAAAATGAAATGTTAAGAATTCAGTCCTTGGTTGCAACTAACCCCACTTCAAGTGCTGGGTGGCTACATATGCTAATGACACACATTTTTACAATTGTATAAAGTGCATCATGGAGAGCATGAGACAAATGATCCTCATTACTGGTGCCAATCCTGTTAAGCATCTATTTGACAGGAAGTCTAGGCATGCACCAAGCACAGAACTGATGTGGTCTCTCTTGTTCCACTAAGCTTACAAAAATACATCCTGTAAATTATTCCTTGCAGAACTGTTATAATTTCTGTACTGCTATTGAAGAAATGCTCAGAGTTATGCTATTTCCAGCAGAGAATGGACTCAAGGCTAATTAAAATTCTACAGTTGCTCACTGGAAAAGCAGAGCTCTTTCTTGACTCACCTTCCCAGTGTCTCCAAATAGATAAGTCACATACATGTCAAGAAGCCTTAATGGCTTGAAAAACTCCACGACCCACCCAAGCCTTTGTCAATTTAGCCCTCAACCTTGACAGACAAGGTCTGCGAAGGAGCCCACGGTCTTGGCACATCAGATAATCTTTTTTCTCTTTCAGTTTTTCTAAAGAAAATTCATCATTCTGAGCTCAGAATAGCAAATGAAGAATAGATGGAAGGAAGATATTCAAGCCGAATGTCATGTCAAAGTCATGTCAAAGTGTCATGAATACTGCATGAGTAATTGCTTGCCTCTCCTTAAATTTTAGCTTGAGAATGTGAGCCACTCCTAGACTCCCATCATCAGAACAGTGGAGTTTATCCATCGGCAGGCAGCTGTGTGATAACTCTGTGAGTGGGAGCCTCTTATACCTTACATATGAGGAAACTGAGGTTCTGGCTGGAAGTGGTGGTGGCACACACCTTTAATTCCAGCATTTGGGAGACAGAGGCGGGTTGATCTCTGTGAGTTCAAGGCCAGTCTGGTCTACATAGTGAGTTCAAGGCCAGCTGGGGCTACAGGGAGACCCTATCTCAAAAAGACCAAAAACAAAAAAACAAAAAAACAAAAAAAAACCAACCCTGAGGTTCTGGCTGGGAGCTAGTGGTACCTCAGGAGTCCAGATGCAAGCAGATTGGGCAGGGTAGCCCCACACCAGCTCTTTTGTGTGCCTCTGTGGTACCTATGGACTGAATCTTGACTTTGAGAATGAAAGAAAAAGTAGAATACATTTTTGTTTTTGTTTTCCTTTCTGAACTGTAGTCAGTTGACATAAGATGTGGCATAAGTTTAAGAAAGAAGTTCCACACAGTTTCGTCCAGGGCAAGGCTGGGGCTCCAGGATGCTACAAGGTTTCTCCTCGGAGAGCTCAGCAGCTCACCTGAAGAACTCTAAGGACTTTCTGAGCATCTCTTATGCTCCAGGCCTTCATGAACCAGGCATGAATAAGACTTGGTCCTTGCCTGGGAGAAGCTTGCAGTCTGGCCTGGGATACTGTTGTAGTTTTGTTTCTGTGATTAAAAGCCACCTAGGGGTAAAGGGGTTGGGGGAGTATTTCCACTTATAATTCCAGATTACAGTCCATCACTGTGGGACAGGAACTTCAAACAGCTACTCACATCACATCCATAGACAAGAGCAGAGAAATGAATGCATGCATGCGCACGGGCCTTCTTGTACACAGCTGTTTCTCCATACAGTTCAGGAACCCCTGCCTAGGGAATGGTGTTGCCCATGGTGTGCTGTGTCTTCCCACGATAATTAAAGACAATTCCCCTGCATATCTGCTGACAAACCCAATGTAGACACTCCCTCACTGAGACTCTTTCCAGGTAATTCTAGGATGGGTTGAGTTCACAGTTGAAGCTGACCATCACAGATACAATCACATCAGGGTAAATGCTGATTCCAGGACAAGGGGGTGGTGTAAATGAATAGAATATGAAATGCACACTTGTAGCCAGAATTTCAAAGTCATGCCAGGTATGATGGGGATGTAAACTTACAAATAACATGAGCTGGGTAGTGGGCTCCTGTCTAGCCACACAGACAAGGCTCCTAAGGCTGAGACAGTGTTTATTATCAAAGCCACAGGCCTTGCTCAGGAATTAGCTTATTTCAAAAACCAAGACTCACTCCCCCAGGGCAAATTAGCTTTAATAATTGGTCATTATCTAACAGCCAAATTGAGCAGAAGTGAAGTGTGTGTGGGAAAGGGGAGGAGGGGTCTTCAGAAGGAATAAAGTTAAGAGATGAGAGCCACCAACTCACCCATCAGGGGCCAAATTAAGAAGTGCAAAATCAGCGCCAGAGAGAAAACTAGTGAGACCACCCAGGCAAGGCTCAGGGATGGGCTTAGAGTCTGTCTGTGGGGTCAAAGGGAATGCCAGGGGGAAAGACTCCTAGAACCACACCACAGCTCTCAGGGCACCAGCTCCAATCCACTCGGAACCAAAATCCAGCAACCTACATGGACAATTTGAAAGGAACTAGTTTTCACTGAAAGCTAGATGTTCTCGGTTGGACTCCCAAATGAGGATTTGGTGTGCTTGTTTTAGAGTCGGGAGGGGGAGGCAAAGGTGGGAAACCTCCACACTTCGCTGAGGATGGGGAAGAGAAATTTGAGCATGAGATGGGGGCTGAAAATGCTGGAGAAGAGGCAGGCTAAATGCAGAGGTGCGTGGGAAGGAAGGGGAGATAAGTAAGAAGGTAGGAGTGGGCTGCTGGCCTGTACACAAGCAAGATAGGCTAGAGTAGCAGGGAACTGACTTCCCGCCAGGCTGCCAGCCAGGGCCCAGGCTGCACAATGGCAGATGAAGGCCTTGGTAAAGATCTGCTTCCAAGGTGAATGTGCATACTGGCACTAGCAGCCCTCCATAAGCAGATCAGGATGCTCCCCGCTCCCCTCCCATCCCCACTTCCTCTTTTTTATCCTTTCCTTCCCTCCCCTCCTCCCTCCTGTCTTCTCTCCTCTCAGGTCTCTTCCTTTCTCCTCCCCCCTCCCCTCCCCTCAGCCTTTCCCCTTCTTTCCCTCCACCTCGCCCCACCTCTCCTCTTTCCTTTCCAGTCTCTTCCTCCTCCCTCCTCCCCTGTCTCATCATCTCCTCTCCTTTCCAGCACCTCCTCTCCTGTCTCTTCCCCTCCCCTCTTCTCCTCTCTCCTCTCTTCTCTCCCTTCTGTATTTTTTTTCCCTCCGAAGAGGGACTCACTATGCCAGGCTGGCACCAAATATACTTACAATCTTCCTGCCTCAGCCTCCTAAGCACTAGAGTGGGCTACCATGCCCTGCTTCCATTAAAGAATTTTCTCTTAATTTCTGTATTAATGACAAAGCAGGAAAGTTTCTAATGGTTTCCTAGCGAGCCCTGGAAAGAGCAGGTTCCCTTTCCTTCCTATGGGGCAGCCCTGTCACACTCAGTCTAGGTGGACTTAGCAAAGCGATGTGCTACAGAGCCCACAAAGCCCTCAACCTCTTCAGGCTCAGTGAGAATCAACAAACCAGCATTCTTCAAACCAAGGACTTCAGTGTTTGCTTTGCTTTTTTGTTTGGTAAATCTCATTTATTTATTATACGTAGAGGACATGCCATAAGAGTGGAAGTCAGAGAACAGCTTGTGGGAGTTGGTTCTCTCCTTCCACAGTGGGGGTCCCAGGGATTGAACTCTGGTTGCCAGGCGTGGTAGCAAGTGCTTTAATGCACTGAGTCATCCCACCGCTGGTTTCAGGGTTGAGATGGGGTCTTGCTATACAGTCCAGGCTGACCTCAAACTGGAAATCCTCCTGCCTCAGCCTCCTGAGTGATGGGATAATAAGCACACACCTGACTCCGGAATCCATTTTGTAGAATGTGAATGTCTAAGTGCTTGCCGAATCCTTGCTCCATCCCCATGGTTTCCATGATTGCAGTGCTACCAACCTGAGTGATGTCCTACATACCAGAGTGCTACTCTAATAACAGTGCTACAAACCTCTACAAGTAAGCCACCAAGTCCCTTCCTCTGAGGGTCTGCAGCCCCGAGGGGGCCAGTTTGGGGATTTTGCCTGTCTGCTCTTCACCATCGATTCCACCTACACACCAATTTCAAGTCATTCAAACTAACATGGTGCCAGAAATGAAAACACCTTGTTCATGACACTAATATTGTCAATAGTATTAATACATGGGCAACACCATAAGAATCTACTTCGAAAATCTAGGAGACAGCTTTGTGTCTATCAGCATTTGAACCACTCAAAGATAAATTCCTTTTGTTGGATGATCTTGGTATCTACATTGAACATGGTTCTCTTACACCTCTAAGGTGAACAGGACAGGAGATTCAATATCCAAAGCCAGGCTGTATCTTTCCCTTTGGAATTCCTTCTGTAATATCCTTCCTGCTAGTCTGCCCACGTTTTTACATTATACTTAAGGGGCCAGAAAGATGGCTTAATGGATAAAGGAACTTGCTTTGCAACCCTGGTGACCTGAATTTAGTTAATGGAAGCCATGTAAAGGTGGAAGGAGAGAACTGACCTGACAAAATTGTCCTCTGACGTACACATGCACTGTGGTACGTGTTCTTCTCTGCCACACAATAATAATAAACACAAAAACTTTTAAAAATAAATTACACTTAATACATTATTTAAAAAATTACCTAAAATGGGGGCTGGAGAGATCGCTTAGCAGTTAAGAGCATTGGCTGCTCTTGGAGAGGACCCTGGTTTGGTTTCCAGCACCCACATAGTGGCTAACAACAGTCGGTTCCAGGGGATCTGATGCCCTCTTCTGGCATCCATAGGAACTGCATATGTGGGTGCACTTGTACATGCACAAGAAACACTCATACACATAAAATAAAAATAAATAAGAATTTTTAAAGTTCTCTGACTTCTACACACGCCGTGATATGCGCACATACCCCCACACATCATATTAGACACACAATACAGTAAAAAAAGTTAAAAAATTATTCAAGATGCCTGTTGTCTGGCTAGAACCTCCGGCTGAGAACATTTTGCATTCTTTTCACTTCTAAAATTAGCGTAAGTTTTCTTTAGGGACTTAGCCCATTTTGAATTGCTATAATACAATCCTGGGTATTCTGTCAGAAAAGAGGTTTATTTAGCTCACGGTTTGAGAGGCTGAAGGTCCAAGGTTAGACGGCCTACTCTGGCCTCTAGTGAGGGCCCCTAGCTACATCATAATGTGGTATGGTGGATGGCATCTTAGTTGGAGACATCACAGGGTGGGCAGGAAGCAAGGAGAGGGGAAGCTTGGACTTGGTCTATTATAACATACTCAAAGAATGTAATCCACCTCAAGAGACCTGACCCATTCTGAGACCAGTATTCCCCCTTCACAAAGGTGGTCATAACCAGTCACCTCCCAATAGGCCCCACCCCTTAAAGGTCCCATCACCTTTCAACACTACCACTTTGGAAACTGAGTTTCTGACATGGGGGAATCTTTGGTGGACCAATGAGTGGCAGGAGCCTGTTTACCACCACAAGACAGTCCATCTCTCAATGACACCTCAACAAGAGGTACTGAGCAGAAAGTCAACGAAACCCATTCTTATTCCATAAGAATGCACCATAAGAATCTCCATTGAAAATCTAAACACTAAGCCTCCAGTCAGGCTTGTTCACTAACTGACTCACTCTCCTTCCCAAGCTTCACTCTCATAGCCCTATTCTTTGGCTCTCAGTGGATGGAAAAATGGTGACCTGTCACAATCTGGGGGGGGGTGTCTTTCAAAGATAGTCAAGGCTAGGAATAGTAAATCTTCATATGCCACCCACCATGCTGGGCACTCATGCACACTGCCTGACACCCAGCACCCAGCATTTTGCTACAAGGCAAGGCTTATGTTTGGTGAATTTAAGAACAATGTTTTATCTTGATAACTACTCTCAGTTTGGTTTGGGATCTGATGAGGGAGGGAGCATGGTTTTTTATATATACTCTTGATTTTCATAGAATCTTCCAGAACGTTGCTTTTTGATACTACATGCCATGAGATGCAATTGCACATGAGCATGTGTGACTATCTGCTTTCATTCTCCTGTTGCCTTGGCCCTGCTCGGTCCCCAGATTGAAGGAATGCTGACTCCTCTCCCCTGCAGCCTCTGCTCCCATCCCCCACTCTTCTTTCCCCTTCCAGGGGATCCCTGTATGTAGTAGAACATGAATTCTTTGATTTGCGCCCTTAAGTAGATTGACTTTAAAGAACTTGAACAGAGTTAAAAATATCATTATTGCTATCATGAGGAAATTCAAGCAGCTGATCTTCACTTCTTTCCACCCTCTTTCCTCCCACACCCTGGGAGCAACTCTGACGTCAGCTCCCATGTGTTGGTGCCACCTATCTTTAACCATGTCTCAGCCCAACTTTTGACAGCAGCTTCCTTTAAAGAGAAACGAAAGCAGAAGCTCCTGTATGCTATTAGAATCATGTCCAGAAGCACATCTATTTTTGAAAAGTATTTTTCTTAGCTCTGTTTAATGATTTTTTAATTATGCCAGACAACTGTCAGAAACCATATTGCTGAGCTCCTCACAAACATACTCCCCACCCTCAAGGTCTTTACATCACCCCACTGTTTCTCCTGTGGAGTTTGAACAGAGGGGAGGACAACGCTGCACACCTGTGATCTAGATGACTCAGTTGGCTGGAAAAGATATTAATTAATGAGCTTGTCCTGGCCAGGCCCTGTGCTGTGTCTTCCAAGGTGGCACCTGCATCAGACTGGCATTTCTAATCTTGCCATGGGACTTGGCTCCAGGTCCCTCCTTGGCATTCCATCTTTTTAATCAATACATTGTGCTTTAGAGCAGAGCCATCCTTGAGCTGATAATGGCCCATCTTCTGCCTTGTGGAGACAGCTGGGTCACAAAGAGCTGCACCTAGCACACTGATTAAAAGGGGCTTTGTTGTTGTTTTGAAGTTTACTTATTTATTTGTGAATGCCTCTGTGTGTGTGTGTGTGTGTGTGTGTGTGTATAGTATACATGCATGTGCTCCTGAATAGGTCAGAAGAGTACATATGGTGTCTTCTATTATTCCTCCACCATATTTTTTTTGAGTCAGGGTCTCTCACTGAACCATCTCCTAGTCACATAGGTTTGGATTTGCCATACTGAATTTCAATAGTTTTATTTTTGTTTCACTTCACTGAGGGGACAGTCTTATTAAATATAGCCAAGACTGGCCTCAAACTCTCAATTCTCCTGCCTCAGCCTCCCAAAAACCTGGGATTATTTGTACGTTCCACCTCATGTGGCCATTCTCAGTTTCTAGGGTGAATTTAGACCTTGGGCTGATTATGGAAAAGAACTTAGGAGGAGAAGAGAATAAAATGTAGAAGGTTCACAGTTGCTCTCTTAACCAGTTCTTCTACCCACTCATCCCAGGTAGCTGTCTATCAATTCTGAAAATATGTTCACCCCAAAAGTTCCTCAAGAATCACTTCAGGATGTTTTGGGATATTGTTAGCTTTTGACAAAAAGCAATACACAGAGTATCATTTATCACAGTGATAGGCTCCACAGTTTTTAAAAATAATAGCAATATCTTCCTAAACTAAAGATGATAATACTTAAGTAAATAATCACCAGTTAAATCGAGAAGGAAAATGTCAACATATTCTCTGTTTGTTAGTGGAAGCCTGGCATGTTATATATGAACACATGTAATTTTTGACCATTTTTACAAACAAAAGCGAAGCTAAAGCATCATTTTAAAAGTACTTTGAAACAATCAAGTTTTCATGTATTATGAATAACATTTATACAGCAAAGTTGACACATATGTATGTGTGTGTGTGTGTGTGTGTGTGTCTGTGTGTCTGTGTGTGTCTGTGCTTTCAAAACTTCAAAATACAGAAAAGCCTTTCTGTTCACTAGATATCTGGCATCTGCTGTTCTATTCCAAGTGATTAACTCATCTACAATGAGTTTCCTCTCCTTTGAATAAATCAGACCACATCACTGGCTAAGGGAGTACTGATGATCCTTGGCAAATCTATGCAGCAACTACCCAGTGAACTCTAGATGTTTTCATGTATTTCAGAAGGGACTTCCTGAAAGGTCTTCTAACATTTCTGTCTCTAGACAGTCATTAGTAGCAACTACAAAAAAATAAAAATAAAAAGGAAGAAGCATCCACATTTCACACACCCTTCATCCCTGATGTTTGCTGGATTCAGCAGATGGAAGCACAGCAGTGGTTCTGCAAGTGGCTGCCAAATGGGGCAGCCCGAGCAGGTGGGGAAGGAAGGAAGAAGTGCTCTCCAAGATGCTGGAGGATGTGGCTCTCCCATGAGCTCTGCTTCCCCTCAAGGAGCCATTCACTGCCACACCATCGTGCAGGTCCATTGTTAGACCAGAGACCACACTCAGTGTGGATGGAAGAAGGCTGCCCAGCCCCTCTGTTTCTCTTGCTGCACAAATGGAAGATGAGTTTATCAAGGACGTCTAACTTGGCCTGGAATCTAGTCTCAGCTCAGCTCAGTGCTCAACCCATCACATATCCCAAGGTGTCTACCACATGTCTACCACAGAACCCAAAAGAGAGTCAAGGGACTGTCAGTCCCTTTGTCACCTGAGGCTTGCCAGGTTTCCCCTGCAGAGAGAATTAAATGCCCTCTGGGTTGATAGCCATGCCTTCCACACACTGTGTCCCTCCTGGGGATAGAAGTAAATTATGTGTGCTTATCTTTCTTCTCTTCCTGTACCACACCTGGAACCCAGATGGACTTCACCAGGTCCTGGCTTTGGGTCATTGCATTTCTGAATCTGAAATTGAATCAGGGCCTTTATCTTGCTTGCTTTGAATAAATAAGTGAATTTTGGGGCCCATAGCAAAGGTTCCTTCCAGCTCTGCAGATTGCAGACTGAGAACACCACTGTGTTCTGGAACTTCTAAGGGCGACTGTTTCCTGAACACCCCATGGCGAGAGTGACTGCCTGTTTTTTTTATTCTAATGCTAATGATCAACTTGGGAGTTTGAAGCTAAGTCAACTCTAAAATAGCCTTTCTATTTATAATTTTTATACCCAGGTTGCTTTGATTTTTTTTTTCACTAGACCCATTCTTTACTTTCACTAATTTTAAGTAAGATTTACTAAAGTCCAGAAAAAGTTCCAGGTACTAAACTGGTTCTTTCCCAATGGGGATAAATAAACAACTCCTCTACCCACTCCACATCCATTTTCCTCTCCCACATCCAGAATTAGTGGAGCCAGGCAATCATATTACTGATACAACGATACTAGAGAATGCTGCTAAGTGGCTAAGTGGGCTTTCTAACACCATGTTACTAAATTAGAAATACTTATCCAGTCATCCGTAGAATGCCATTGGAGAATGACATTTCAGTCTACAGGAAAAGTGGAATTGCTTCTTGTCTGAGTTTCTTTTCTTGTTGCTGTTAAAGTACCCTGACAAAAGCAACTCAGAGGAGAGAGGGTTCATTTGACACACAGTTCCAGGTTGCGATCCATAGTGGTAGGATAGTCACAGGGGCAGGAGCTTGAGGGAGCTGCCCACATCCACAGTCAAGAAGCAGAGAGCAGTGAATCCTTGCAGGTGCTCAGCTCACTTTTTCCTTTTTGTACAATCCAGGAATAGCCCTGCCCACAATTAACATGGGTCTTCCTACATCAATTAATGTAATCAAGATAATCCCACAATGACATTCTCGGGAGCTAGACATTATCTAGATAATCCCTTAGAGGTGTACCTAGAGGCCCATCTCCAGGTGATTCTAGATTCTGTCAAGTTGATAATTAATACTAACCACAGCACTTCTCAATTATATATGCTTCCTAGCCAACAACAGTATGAGTGCTGCATAACCCCAGTGAATGGGCCAACTGTGTGCTGACTTGTTGATACGAAGAGAAAGAAAAGAAGATGCTGGGATGTGTATGGTCAGCTCCTTATCTTAGACTTGATAGGCGGGTATCACTGGCCTCCTTGCAGGAAGTGTGAGGAGTAGAGAGGAGTCCAGAGCATGACTCTACTGCACCCCATGGTTCCTAATGGGAAGAGTCAGGATCCCATCCAAGTCTCCTGTTAGTCATCTTTCCATTGCTGTCATGAAATACTTGAGGCATGCTAACTTTATATAGAGAAGAGATTCACTTAATTCACAGTTCCAGAACTTCAAAGGCTTGCACCTGGTAATAGCATTCTTGCCAACAGAATCTCAAGACAGTATCACTAGAAGAAACAGGGATCTTGCCTGTGTATGTGCTGTCTGTCTGGATTCTTATAAAGCCAATAGGATTTAATCATGAGGGCACTCCTTAATGACTGTATCCAAATCCTGGGCCAATTTCCAGAGGCCTCATCTCTGAGCACCACAGTCAGGTGAAGTTTTCACACTCTTAATACCTCACAATGAAGATTAAATGTCAATACACAACGACTTGGGAGATACTCTCAAACTCTATCCAAAGCATAGCAGCCCCAGACCCCAAATTTGGAAGTCATTCTATTACCCTTATCCTATTGTTTTCCTAACAGCAGGAGTTCTGTGGCAAGCAATTAAGATCTATCAAAATGAAGAAATCTGTCTATGCCTTAAAAATAGAGAGATGAAAATCTATAACTCATTTAGAAAACTCTGATTCTCTGGCTGGTCCAGTCTTTGTCTATCAGGGTTATATAAGCATTTTCAAGTGATATACATCAGATCACAAATAGTTCAGGACAGCTGGTTTGAAAATGCTTGGTGGGAACTCCATCATCACTTCACCTAGTCTATGAGTTATGGAAATTTTCCTGGTTTAAAAAGTGAGAATGTCTTTGATCCAGTTGGTACAAGCATCTGAAAACTTTCTTCCACTTTGGAATTGGATTTTCATGGAGGGTGGGTCATCATACTGATCAGGATTGGGCATGGGGCTCTTACATGCAAAATGCACTATTAGACACCTGAAGTTCAGAATTCTGGAGCATTCCAAACACAGATACACTTTACCTTGGACCTGTTAACATCCTGGAGACAATCACAACCAAAAGTTATGCACTCTCCATTAGATTGTTGACTGCAATTCATCTCAAACCCAAGAGTAGACTCTGTCTCTTGCTTCACCGATGTCGTTCTCCTTATGCCATTTACATCAATTTATCCACCAAAACTGGAGAGATGAAAGGTTCAAACCACAAAACAAGGCTGGTAGAAAGTAAGCTTTCTTTCTAGCTGTTCTTTCTTGACAGTTGCTCATTGCTTTTGCATATATATTCCTTTTTCCTTGTGATTGTGTGTATGTGTACACATATATGTGGTATATGTGTATGGATGGGTGTGTGCATTTACTGTGTGTATTGGAAGCTAGAGGTCGACATCAGAGATTGAAGAAGACACCTGACAGCGACCCCTAGCCTTCACATGCAGACACACATGTGCGTGCACACCTGCACACACGCAAACACATGCACAAACACAAACACATGCAAAGTTGTTAAAACATTCAGTAGATGTGCATGAACACACATACACAGAAAATCTGATACGAGTGACTGTCTATAGTAACATCCCTTTGGAAAACAGCTGCTTGGCATTGGTGGAGGTGGGAGACAGGACATGGGATCAAGGACTTGACTCTCAGTTCCTGTTCCCGCTCAAAACAGTTGTCTGGCCTTGGAAAAATCATTTCCTTTATCTGTAATGACACGATGGGGTCCTCTAGTCACAAGATACTCTAATAAAATTGGAGATTATTTCTTCCTTCCATGAATGTAGACAGGAAAACTATACTTATCTGGTCCCAAGTCAAGTACATCACCTTTAAATATGCGATTTGAATTAAGTTTCATATCATTTGATGAGATAAGCCTTTTATTTTTATTTTCTGAAGTTTTTGTCATTCATTAATTTTGAATTATCATAGGCATCCCATGCCAAATGTTTTGTAAAGAAGCCATATCCTGAGGTATTAAAATAAGCAAGAGCTTTTCTTAGCACCACCTGAGAAACAACTCTATTTTTCATCTTCTGGGAAGCTGGATTTGACAGCTAATGAATCTGTTTTGTTCCTAAAACTGCCATCTGTTCCCAAGGCACTTTTTAGAGTTTCTATCATTGCCATTATGTGTGAAATATATAAATATGTATGCATAATTACTCATTTCCAAGAAAAAAGGGTAAAAGCACAATTACAGTTAGACAAAAGATGTACCATTTAAACAGTGTAGCTGAGTTTACACTTCAACAAATGAAGAAATTCCTATACCCACGAATCCCCTAGCAATATGCACTTCACTGCCTCTAAAAACAAAAGACCTCTTGATGCAGCAGAGTTGCAGGTGATGCTGGGGCTGGCGCTTTGATCTAAACGTGCACCTACAACTTGTAGGTGCTACTGTGCTCCCGATGTGCACAACATCTACAGGTAGGGTCTGGGGTGTTTGAATCTTGAGCACTGATCTACTGCTACCTTCACTGATTCCACTTATCAGCTCAACCCTTCTCCAATTCTGTGATCCAATTAAGTCTTCCAGGAACCATTGACCAAGATTGTTCAAAATCAGTTTTGTCATTTGTAGGGCACCCCCTGGCTACCAATGTACTAATACACAAAATATCAACATATAGCTGCCTTTTTCTCTTTCTTGGTTCTTTATTTAGCAATATCTAGTAAATTGGTCCATGGTATGAGCCCACGAGGTACTGATAACATTATTATCATTCCCAAGTGGCATGGATTCCCTTTCAACTTGATCTCAGAAAGCCGATTTGCTTTTCCTTAGGGAAGCCAGGGTGGTCAGTACTAAGGGGCCACTGGCCAGTGTAAGGCCTGTGCTCCATCCTTCCTCAGGGACTTTGGCATACAAACGGATACTTGGTGCACCTGTAAAGTAGGGCTGCTCTGCTGCAAAGAGGAGCTTGTTTTTCTCCTTTCTTAAACTGAAAACAAGTCATGGAAAATGCCTGGTGTCATATGCAAGAAGCACTTAGGAAGCCAGCTAAGCAGCAGGCACCAAGGGCAAGAAGTTGCTGGTGCCTCTGCGGTTGGGCAGTTGGAAGAGAGTATGCCAGGGCCTCATGTGGGGAGATTGCTCTGCAGGGAGATTGGCGAGGATCCAGGAGGATGCTGCAGAGAGGAGCAGCCTGAGGGGGCAATGGCCTGAAGAGAGTGATGAGGGGTGGGACTCTCCTCCAAGAAGGGGTCAGTGATCATCCTTGAGGTGAGGTGGTAGGTTAGGAACTTGACTGTAGGACCCTTGGGATGTGGGAACCTGAATGGGCAAAATTTGCAGAAAAGTACTCAGAAGAGGTTTCTATCAGTCAGTTTATCAGCTCTGCAAGAACTGTCCAAGTAAGTCATGGAGGGTACAGAGCAGTTTCTGGATGGGAAAGTATTTCCAAAATTGCAGGGATGTGTTGGAAGGCATGAGTGGTAAGGATAAAGACAAAGGACCCAGTCTCACTGCTTTGAGAGGAGGAGACAGCAGGAGTGTGAGGCTGAAGGTGACTCAAAGCTGGGAGTCTCAGAACTAAGAGGAGATGCTCTTTATATAACAAATCGTAGGTAGGAAGGAGGGGAAAGGCAGCTGGGAACCCACACTGCTTCTTTTAGAAGATGCACAATGCAAATGATGCTTCAAAATCTGCTTTTTAGATTTGTCTTAGATAGCTTCTAAGATAAGAATTAGATTATCTTAGATAGCTTCTGAAGGTGTAAGAATTTCCTTTTCTCCCACTCAGTAACTATTAGACCAAACCACTGGGCAGTGTAAGAATTAATTCCATCTTGCCTTAATCTAGGAAACTGCTACTCAGTTCAGGTACTCATTAAGGAAATAACTTTACATATTTGTTTTCTGCTCAGAGCTTTATAAGGATTATTACTTCTCATTCTTGCTCTCTCTGGGGTTGTTTGAAAAGTTAAATAAGGTATTAATGAGAATGATTAGGAATAATTCTACATGGAGGTAAGACTTGACCTAAATTCTTTTCATTACCTATTCCCATGATCTATAGAAAATTTTCTAAATTTTAGGAAGGGAGACACCAGAAGCGTCAGGTTTTCAGAAGCACACAGAGATATAAACATATCAGATCCATCAATCATAGACATGGTACCCAGTCTCAACTCCAAGAAACACTTTTGCCTGGCTACCCTCTACTTTTTTTTACTGGGAGTGGCCATGTTATGCATCATGTGAACCGAGGACAACCAATCTGTGGCCCCTGACCAGGAAGACCTTTATGAGGAAGTTCTGTGCAAACAATAATTAAGTGGACCAATCACATTGTATCCCTTAGTAATTTTATTTCTTAGAAACTATGAATGTGAGATATTAATATTTTAATGATTGGTCTCCAGCTCGTGGTGCTCTTTTGAGGAATGTGGAACATTTAGGAGGTAAGGCCTGGCTGGTGGAAGGAGGTCTCTAGAGGTGGGCTTTTGAAGGTGATACTTGCCCCTGGTTCCTGCCCAGATTTTGCTTCCTTGTCTGCCATGGGAGCAAGTTTCCACCTCAGGTTCCCCCAATGGGCTCACTTGCTTATAATACCTTCCCCAACACGATAGATTGAAGTTCCTGTAAAACCATAAACTCAAATGAACTTTCTACCTTAAGTTATTTCTCTTGGGTATTTTGATCACAAGGACAAGAAAAATCACTAACAGAGAAACTCAAGGTTCATTGAAACTATATCCCCATGACTCAGAGTTAAGACTCTACTGTATGGTCTTTGCTGCCAGCTGGATGGAGGCTCTGTAAGTACCACTCACCCTGACCTGCTTACAAGGTAGATCAACAACCTGGGCCGACCTGGCAGGCAAAGGGAGTTTCACTGTTGTTGTCTAGAACCCAAGCCCAGGGCCATGAGCCAGGTTTGTGGTACCTTTGCTTCTTTTGCTTTTTCCCTCCATCTCCCTGGCATCAAGAAAGCTCCCGCGCGCGCGCGCACACACACACACACACACACACACACACACACACACACACAACTACTACATCATTTGACCATCCTTTACTGATGCATACTTAAGAGCACATGACCTTTTTCTCCTGAGGATTCCTAGTATCAGTCCAAGAATCAGAGGCACCCCGCCTCCCCCGAGGATCATCAAGAAGAGATGCCAGAGGCAGCTCCAAAGCATCAAGTTCGAAAGAGAAATGCACCATTGTCTGTGGCCTTTTAATGTCAAAGCATAAAGAGGGGCTGTTGTCATCCGCCAATCATTAGGGAGCAACTCCTGTGACTGATGCCTTCAGATCCTGCTCTTTCCAGTCACTCTGGGTATCATTTACTGATCTTGCTATCAGCTCAGAGCAATCGGCTTCTTCCTCAAAAGACTCAGGGCCTGGATGGCTGCTTTTGTCCCTCTACTCAGCCACGAGAGCATCTACACTCCACTCTTCAGAGGTTTGATGGAGAATTAGCTGTGTGCACTAAAGGCAGCTCTCTGATGCTGCTATACTTAAGAAAAGAAAGAAACCCATCATCCTTCCCATAAGGAGTGCAAAGTACCTCTCGAATACATGTCTGCCTTGCTTCAATCCAATCCATTTCTACGTGGTATTCTGTGTGACAGTTACAAGCTGACATCCCTACAGAGCAGTGTTGAGGCTTCACCCATACACCTTGTGCCAGGGAAGCTAAATTGGAGTTAGAGGAAAAGGCAGCCTTTTCCTTAGAAATTCAGCTATAAAAAGTATAGAATATGGGGATGGAGAGATGGCTTAGCAGTTAAGAACACTGGCTGTTCTTGCAGAAGACTGGGGTTCGAATCCCAACACCCACATGGCAGCTAACAACTGTCTGTAACTACAGTCCCAGGGGATATGACAGTCTCTTCTGACCTCCGTGAGCATTGCACAACATGGGTGCACTTACCTACATGCAGACAATACATGCATACACATTTTTAAAAAGTATAGAATATAAACCAAACACCACTGAGATTCCCCTTTATACCCATTAAGAGGGCTGTTTAAAGAACAAAACACAACAACACAAGTGCTGGCAAGAACCCAGAGCAATCAGATGCCTTCTTCACTACTGGGGGAAATGTAAAAGGGTGCAGAAAACAGCTTGGAGGCCCCTCAGAAAGTTACACATAGAATTACCAAATGATTGAGCAATTCTACTTCTGGGTATGTACCCAAAGGAACTGTAAGTAGTGTCTCAAAACAAATCCTTCTTTACAGCAAATACAATTTTTCTACAATACATAAAAATACAATGTGTATAGTAGCATTATTCACAGTATCCCCCAAATGGGGAGAGAAACTTCTGTCCACTGACAGATGAATGGATGTGGAAGATGATATATTATTTAGCCCTAAAAAGGCATGAACTAATGATATGGTCTATGACATACCTTGAAGACAGTATGCTGAATAAGAGACAAAATGAGAAAGCTATTATTTCACTTGTCTGAAGGACCCAGAATAGGTAAAGCTATAGACAGAAAACAGCATAGCCAGGGTCTGAATGGGAGGTAGGACTGGGGAGTCATAAACACAGAGTTTCTGTCTGGGGTTATGGGACTTTTCTGGACATGAACAGAGATGAGGGTTGTACACACTGTGAATGCCCTGAGTACTGATGAAGGAGACACAAAATGGTTAAAACAGGAACATCTAGAAGGATGGAAAGAACATTTAATTTGTTCGATTCCTTGCCAAGGACTGAGGTGGTTCAGTTCCATCTAGCGGTTTCTTATGCCCAAGGGGCTTGTGAACGTGTCCTTACCTTAAAACAGAGAGAACTAGACATTTTGCTTCAGGAAGCAGATTTCACTGTAGTGTTCTTAATGTACCCTACAGTTCAAAGTCTTCATAGACTTTTCCAAGTTCATCCCAATATGAACTGTCCTGGTTCATGCCCATGCCTGTCCTGGTTAAGTGCATTCTGCTATGTCTGGCCCTCTCCCTCTCCCAGAGAAATCTTTTAAAACGACTAAAACGTGTACCTGAGTGGTTCAGCTTCTCCCTGCTGATACTCCCTAGCCTCTGCAGCCGTTTGTTTTCTTCTGCCTTTGACAGGCATGATGGCTTTGCTCACAGGCCAGCTCTGATTCCTGTGAGGTTAAGGATAACAGACTGTCAGTCAATCCCATCTCACTAGTTTAATTTAGACTCTAATGATTAGCAATGCCATGCTACCCAGGACTACACGTGGGCTGGTGCGTTGTCCTAGCTGCACATCCACAGCTTTTCACAATGTCACTGAGAAATTAGAATAGGGACAACCCAACAGCCCTAGCAGGCTGTTCATCCCTCACATCAAAGAGAGGACTCTCCCCCTCCTGTGTCTGGCAGAGTATGACCCACAGACTTTGTGGTCTAACAAGATGAAGCTTAGCTTCTGCAACCAGCAGACTTTGCCTGGACACTATAAATACATTGATAGAGCAAAATGCTGCTGTTCTCACTCTAGTAGGAAATAACTGTCATGATTTCTGTGAGACTGCTGGGTTAATCCACTTTCTGTTATTATGACACACCTGAGACAATTCACTTGTTAAAAGTCTTGTTTTGGCTCGTGGCTTTAGAGGCTCTCTTCCATGATTCATTTGCCCTGTTGCTTTGGGTCTATGGTGAGGCAGTTTGGGACAGTTTGGCAGAAGAGAATAAGCCAGGGAACAAAAGACAAGACAGAGAAGTGACAGAGGCCCCCCCCGTCCACTTCAGGGAGGCCCCAAATAGTTCTCCAGCTAGGCCCGGCCTCCTAAAATGTCCACCATCTCCTTACTCTTCAACACATGGGCCTTTGAGATCCAAACTCTAGCAGGTACCAAATACTCACAAAGTGCTCATTGAACTGTGTTTGTAGATTGGAAGTGAAAACACACATGTGCCCCAGGAAGCATCAGGCTCACCCTGTTTGTCATCTCAGCCTAGGAGATGCAGAAGGTTTGACAGCATTTGGAGATGAGTGTTATAATGAGGATGCTACAGTGCAGCTGTGAGAAACAGAAAGCTCGGAGCGTGGCAGCTCCTTTGCACCCTGATTCTTTGAGGGACTTCTTTCCCCCTAGCAGATCCTAGCAAAACAAAAACAAACACCCTCATTTTCAGTGCATTTTCCTCTTTCTACTCAAGTTCTTCTTCCTCTGACTGGATCACCAATCTGACAGACTGGCATCCATTTGTGTTTGGTGTTTGGTGATGCTGGCCTTCCTTCATGCTGGGATTTTTGTCCAGAATGAATGTAGGGTCCCAGGGTGGGCTAAGGGTACAACTGTGGATCAAAATCTAATCTTTGGAGGGGCTGGTGAGATGGCTCAGTGGGTAAAGGTACTTACTTGCCACCAAGCCGGATATGTGTTCTGTCCCCAGGATCCACAAGGAGAGAACTGACTCCTACAAGTTATCGTCTGACTTCTACATGCATGCCATGCAACCCTACACACACACACACACAATCAATCAATCTATCTATCTATCTATCTATCTATCTATCTATCTATCTATCTATCTATCTATCTTCTATCTATCATATATATATATATTTTAATTCTAAAAATGTAGTAGTTAGAGAAACTCAGGCAGTCCGTCTCCTTAGCCAACCTTTGGCCTACTGTGTAAAACACAATTACCCAGGGCCCCTGGTGCAAGTATGCCTGTGAAGTGAGGGACGCTCAGTACATAACTGAGCCTCATGCCATGCTTCTGCACAGCAGTCGTCAATGCCAAAGGAGCTTACTTCAGAGGTAGGGTGACCCCAACCCTTTCTAGTCTGCATTCCAAAGCTTTTTGGAAGACATGATGAAGTCTATGTAGAATACTGGTTTCTGCAAGTAGAATTTAATAAAACAACGAGCCCTATAAAAAGTAGTCTGGCTTGGGGAATGGAAAGGTGGTGAGAAGTCACAGGTAAAGCTGCCACGGCTAAAGCAAAGAACTGAGTATGTGTGTGTAACCTGCACTACCTCAGCCAGCGGCCTCCTGGGGGCCTTCAGGAACGCCTTTCTGGATCCTTCCTTGGCCATGGCTGGCAGATGGAGGTAAACCCGGCTACAGATTCTGTTGCCTTTCCATGGCAATCTTTGTCCTCAAATGTCAGGAAGGATGCAGAGCTGTACACATCAGCAGCACACCTACATGAGCCCCCCCATTGTGTGCAGGCTACGCAACCCACCCATGGGAGGCCAAGCACAGAGGGCCAGGTCGGCGTTTCTGGATGTTCACACCAGAAGATTTCACTCAAGGTACACAGTGAACACTTGAATCTGAATCACTGAAACTTGCCATGAGTTTAGAACACAGTCACGTTACTTTCAGCTTGGCCAGTTGCCTGCTTGAAACATTCTCATTAGGTTTGGAGGAGTGAAAAGCACTGAAGAGCTATCCTAGCCACAGGAGCAATGTGTGTACATGTCCAACATGCTTCCAAGAACTCTCTTTATTTGGGACCATGTGGTTCTTTGTCCATAGCATCCCCCAACCCCCATGCCAGGAATCAAAGTCAGGGCCCGGAGTATGCCAGGCAAGCACTCTGCCACTGAACTGAACGATATCCCCGGCCCTGGCCAAAGTAGTTTCCAAATATTTCCAACATGTTTATTCATCTCCTCATGAGAGAGAGAGAGAGAGAGAGAGAGAGAGAGAGAGAGAGAGAGAGAGTCAGATTAAGCTATGAGACTTCACATCTCACTTTAAATGGGAGTTCTTTCATTAAAATGTTCTTTTGGGAATCTGTTCTCTGGGCTATATGGCAGAAAATATTCTGCCTTTCAGGATGTAGACATGACCTTTTATGGTATGTCTGTGGCTTAAAATTTTTTGAATGAAATGAAATTTGACTGACTTTTTATTTTTATTTTTTTTCTATTACTTATTGCTAGAAAGGGAACCCAGGACCTTATGCATGCTAAGCAAGTATACGCTACCACAGAGTTACACGCCAGTCACTAACTTTTAAATATATTCCCTTGGCTGGACTTGGTAGCTTACACCTTTAATTCCAGCATTGGGGAGTCAGAGGCAGATTTCAGCCTGGTCTACATAGCAAGTTCAAGGTTAGCCAGGGCTACATAATGAAACTCTATCTAAAATAATAAAAGTAATAATAGTGGCATAATAATAGTAATAATAGCCTCAAACAGGCCATCCTGTTGGCCTTTCTACCTTAAGTTGTTTCAACCTCAGAATCTGAGGTCTCATGGCCCTTGGAGAGTTGCCACCTCTGGAGCCTCCTAGAAACAGGGCTTTGTCCTTGTTGGGAAAGATGGGAACATTGGAAACAGTATTAATAATATTGGAACCAATCACTGTGACGTAGCAGCAAAGACTTAGTAACTAGGAAATATTAGACATTTTAAATAATCCTTAAAATATAAAATCTGGGGGCTGGAGACTGGCTCAGCAGCATTCTTACTGGGTGGCTTATAACTGCCTGTAACTACAGCTCCAGAGAATCCAATGCCCTCATCTGGTCTCCAAGGGCTCTTGGACTCATGTACACACACACACACACACACACACACACACACATACACACACAATTTTAAAAATAAAAATTAAAAATCAGGGGACTGGAGGGATGGCTCAGCAGTTAACAGGACATACTGCTCTTCCAGAGGACCCAAGTTCTATTCTCAGCACCCACATTAGGATGCCCACAATACCTCTGGCCTCCAAGGGCACCGACACTCACATGCACATACACATAGACACATGATTACAATTTTTAAAATCTTTAATAATAGTAATAAATCTTTAAAATGTAAGATCCATGATAACTCAAAATTTAGATGAGCCTACTGATTTAAGAGTAGCCCTGACCATGAATAAAGCAGCGCTTTCCCACAAAAAAGGTATAGTTTGGCTACGTTATATTCCAAGGTCACATTATGTTATGGCTCCACAGTTGCTTCATAGAGAGGGAAAGAGAAATAGCAGTGGGTTCCATACTACATCTGTGACTAGTTAGTTAAGCAACCTCTAGGTATTCTGTGGTTTCAGCAAAAGTTTAATTCACATTCCAGGCATCAAAAACTATAAGGAAGACTATAAAACTATATAGACTAAAGAATTAATACACACACTAGTCAGAGAAAACCAAGAAGCGCCTGCAGCTTCCCACTGACATGGAGATTGCTTTGAAAGTGTTCTTTCAGGGAGAAGTTGCTACAGGTATCAGCACACAGATAGAGGCTGTGTACACAAAGGAGGCATCCTGTAGGAGCTTATCGGTTGCTGATTGGGAAGAATGCAGTCAGGGTCTGGAAGAGGGGCTGGGGCACAGCAAAGGAAACATTGCCACAGCTACTGGTGGAGCTCAGAGACACTAATCTTCTTGGCTGGATAAGACTAGGCTTAGACCATCACTGGTACTTTTCAACTCTTGGGAATGAAAGTTTCCTTTCATTTGATTTATCACTCTGACTCAAACATATTTCATGTGTATCAAACCGATTTTCTACAAATTGTGGTCATCATTTTTTGTTCTCTCTTATTTATACATACAGCCTTTTAGAAAATATGAATTATATTTGTTGTTGTTGGATTAAACAGAAGACACAAACAGCATCCAGTTTGCTCAATATACATAGTATCCAGGTAGAAACTAAGGAGAGGACAGTTAGCTAGCTTAAGGTAGAACACAGAATAGACAAAAATAATATCTCAGACAGACTGAGGGTACATTGGCAAAGAATTCAAACTCAAAATGTTTTCTGAAAGTGATGGCTGTTTGTCTTTTTCTTGGGTAGCCCAATCGGCGCCTAGGTATTAGCTTATGAAATATGGCTATTGATTTTGTCTGTTTTTCTTGCTTTGTTCTGGTTTTGTGCTGGTGATTAAACCTGGGGCGCCACACACAGTAGGCCTGTGTTCTTACGTTTCCATTCTTGGGTCTTATTATATGAAGGTGACTGACTGATGACACCTGAGAGGTTAATGTCACAGAAAGAAAAGATCCAAGTGATAGGCACAGCAGGTCATACAGAGCAATGGGGAAATCTTGGGGTCAGTCGGAAGGTAAAAGGTACTAGGAGATGACCTAGCCCTCAGCCTTTATTGGGGCTTCCTCCTGAAAAGCTATGGCAGGCAGGGGAGACAGGTAGCAGGTGGTTGGTTAGCTGGCATAATTTCAGGGAAATTAAGGCTTAGTTGTCCCTAGTTGTCTGGCACCTCACCTGGCTTGATTTACTGCAAGGAAAACCTTGGCCCAGCAAGATGTATAGGTCAGAATAGGACGTGGCTCAGAGTTTGGGCTCTGATCATGGGGTAGTGTAAGCAACTTTGACTTTCAGTTTGGTCTGTGACAAATGTATGCCAAATATTTATATATATATATATATATAT
>NW_008353342.1:2853318-2861069 GCF_000622305.1 Nannospalax galili
TATAGTTATGGTAGAGAAGAGCTTTCCCTTCAACAGAGAACCCAGATTCTAATAACTGAATCAAAAATTGATGACAAAATCCTGGGCTAGGGAGAAGTTTCCATGGTGTGGTGGTTTGAATGAAAATGTCCCCCATAGGCTCTAAGTGTTTGGACATTTTTTTCCCCAGAAGATGCCGCTGTTTTGGGAGGTTTTAGAAGGTATGGCTCTCCTGGAGGAAGCAGGTCACTGGGGGTGGGCTTAGCAAGTTCTTAAGCCTTGCCGGATCTCTGGTCGCTCCCTTGCTTCCTATGCCTGAGTGATGATGTGAGAGTTTCACTTCTACTGCTCCTGTTCTAGCCACCTCCAGCCACCATGCCTCCCTACCATGACGACTGTAATTCCCCTGGAACCGTAAGCTCAAATAAACCCTTCCTTCTATAAATTGCTTGGGTCAGTGTTTCTGTCACAGCAACAGAAAAGTGACTAATACACATGGGTAAAGTGCTTGTCACACAAGTTTGAGGACAAGAGTTTGAATCCTTAGGACTCCATGTAAATGCCTTGCGGGCATGGTAATCCACTTGCAATTCCAGTCTGGGAAGGCAGAGACAGGGGATCCCCAAGGCAAAGTGGCTATGGAGACTAGCCATATGGCTAGCTCTGGGTTTGATTGAGAGGCCCTGCCTCAATGAATAAGGTGGAAGAGTGATTGATGATTCCTGACATCAACCTCAGGTCTTCACATGCATGTATGCACACACATATGTGTCCCCACACATGCAGAAATATCTATGCACACACATTCACAACACACACGCACACATACACACATACATAAAAATGTGGAAAAAGAAAAAGGAGATTAAAGGTAGACATGCTGAAGGTTAGCAGCTTGTTATGTTTGGATCTTAAATGCCCCCCAAAGACTCCTGTACTGAAGACTTGGTTATCAGTTGATGATGCTATTGGGACACCATTGGTAGATGAGGCCTGGGAACAAGAAGTTAGATCACTAGGACTGGGGCCTTGGAGATGTTTGGGCTTGGCCCCTCCTCTCTCTTTTGGCTCCTGGTGGCCATGAAGTAGGCAGGTTTGTGTCTTCATGATGTTCCATCTTAACATGGGTTGAAAAGCAACAGAGCTAGCTGCTGATGAGCTGAAACCTCTGAACTGAGGCAAAATGAACCTTCCCTGCCCTAAGTTGATTATCACAGGTTTGTCATAGTGATGAAAACTAATTAACACACAGCTTCAGAAAAATGCCATGGAAGTTTTCCAGAGGCAGATAATAATGGGATGAACTTTTCTTCTAGTGGGATAAAATTTACAACTTCTTCAATACTTAACTAGAATGAGGACTTCAAAATCCAACAACCTGCCAATCATTCTACCCTCATGCACATGGAAGGTCCAAGTCTGACCAATAAGAAGGTCTAAAGGAAAAGTAGTTCTCATCTCTCCCTCCTACCTTGATGTCATTTTTATCTTGCCTTATGTCACTGATTTAACATAACATGTCACACATGCTCTTCTTAAATGGAAACTTTTTTTAAATGCCCATAGGGTCTCATGTAGCCCAGACTGGCTTAAAACTCTCCATGTAGTTGAGGATAACTTTGGACTTCTGACCCTCCTGGTCTCACCTCCTGGGATTACAAACATGCATCATCATATCCAGCTTTACGCAGCGCTGTGGATTGAATCCAGGGCCTCAAGGATTCTAGGCCAACAGAGTTACCCCTCCAGCCCTAAGGCATTCTTTATGCCACCAACTTTTGTGCTCTCTCCTTGCCTCTCAAACTTCATTGTGTTTAGGAATGATCTGGACAGTTAAGTATAGATTCTAGAAAGTCATAAAGATGAGAACTCTGATGGTGCCCAGTGTTAATAAAGCCCAGGAATCTATTAGTCAAGCCCTTTCAACGGATCCTGAACTAGAACACTTCAGGGAACACACTAGTTTTACCACTGTGCTACCTCAAATCCCCCACCTCCCATTATAATTTTTATTACATTTATTTATTATTTAATTTGTGTCTGGGGAGGCACACATTTCACATGTGCCTGTGGAGATCAGAGAACAACTTGCAGGAGTCAGTTCACTCCTTCCACTGTGTGAGTCCCTGGGATCAAACTCAGATTGTGAAGCTTGGTAGCAAGTACTTTTACCTGATAAATCATCTCACCATCTGCATATAGTTCCCATTTTAAAAATAAAGTCACTTGAGCTGGGCATGGTGGTATGTGCCTTTAATCCCAGACCTCAGGAGGCAGAGGCAGGCGGATCTCTGTGAGACTGAAGCCAGCCTGGTTCACATAGTCACTTCCAGGTGGGCTGAGACCAGGGAGACCCTGTCAGAAAAACAAAATCAAAAACAAACAAAACCAACCCCCCCTAAAAAAAACCAAAACTAACTAGATAGATAGATGATAGATAGATGATAGATAGATAGATAGATAGATAGATAGATAGATGATAGATAGATAGATGATAGATAGATAGATAGATAGATAGATAGATAGATAGATAGATAGATAGGACGTGAGCCTGGCGTGGTGGCATGTATCTTTAATCCCAGCACTTGGGAGACAGAGGCAGGCAGATTTCTGTGAGTTCATGTTCCAGGTGGGCTGGGGCTAGGGAGACCCTGTTCAAAAAAAAAAAGACATAATAATAATATAAAAAATAAAGACACATGGAGTTAAAAAAAATACCAAGTTTGAGTGACTCCTGATTAGCTGGTATGTGATGGAGTAGAGACATCTGGGCCTCCACCCTTTTCCTGCTGGCCACATCTCTGTTGCTGAAAGCCACACCAGCATCTTTCTATTTCCATGGGTTGCCAGCCAGGTAGTACCACTCCCTGAAGATATCATCATTCAAGAGTTTTCCTTAAGAGCCTGGCAAGGAGTTTGGAGAGGTGGCTCAGTGGTTAAGAGCACTGACTGCTCTTTCAGAAGACCTAGGTTCAGTTCTAGCACCCATATGGTGGCTAATAACCATCTGTAACTCGTTTCAGGGGATCCAACACCTTCTTCAGACCTCTGTAGGCATTCCATGATATGGGTGCACTCACATGCAGGCAAAACACTTATACACTAAAAAATAAAAACAAAAAATGTAAAAGCCTCAACTGCCTTATTAAAAAAAAAGAATCTGGCAAGGAATGACAGAGTGTGGGGGTTAGGGGGATGCTTGGAATGCCCTACCCACCACTAGTAAATAGCAACTTGGAGCTATGGTGAGTGGTGACAGGGTCTGGGAGACACAGAGAAGCTGTTTTCTATTATTAATGTGTAGTCCTATATGGGAAAAATCTGACACCCAGATAGCCAATAATTAAAAATTACTTTCCCCCTAATTCAATAACCAGTAGGATTCAATTTCTTCAGTAAATATAATTGAAAAATATATACCTTTTTCTTAGTCCCCAAGTTTGTAAATTATGTTTCAGTGTCTAGGCTAAGTCCGCATGGAAGACACCCTGTGTGACACAGTGATACTAATGGCTACTGTGTATTAAGTGCCAATCACTCTAATGATGCCAACACACATCAGTACCAACAGATCTTCCCCATGAACACCCTCCTCCCCCATACTGGGGATTGAATCTAAGGCCTCATAAAGGCTAACATTACTTCATATCCTTCATTACGCCTGTGTTCTCTCCTGGGCTCTCAGACTTTTGCTGTGATTAGGAATAATCTGAGCATTTTAAGCACAGATTCCAGACTCTCATTCATATAAATGAAAATTTTAATTGTGTCCATTATTAATAAAGCCCAGGAGTCCACTAGTCAAGCCCTTTCAATGGATCCTTAACTAGGCGAACACTTCAGGGAAACAGATGTCTAGTTCATAGTCAAAAATAATGAGGCAGTAGAACCTCTGAATTAATACCATACAAGTTAGTATCTAAAATCAAGTCTATAGTTTGCACTGGTGACAAAAATTCCTTTCTGCTTTGTGTATAACCATCATTGCTTGCATTTCCAGAACAAGTCAACAAGCAGGAATCAAGGTTTTATCAAGAACATTAGTCTTTTTAACAAATATGACAATTTGTAGTGTTTCACAGAGTGAAAGGGGGGGAAATCAAAGAATGTCTAAATTAGCCAAAGGAAACTTTAATGGTAATCAGAGAAGAGCCCTGAAGGAAGGAGATGGGAGGGTTGCCCTAGGTCCCTGAAAAGGCATTGAGTTAAAGAAACAAGAGTTTTGCCTTTTTTAAAAAAAAATTTCCTTAAGCAGGCTCCTAAGCATTCTTTCTCTGGTCATCACACATCTGCCCTATGACTCAATAACCCAAGTTCCTTCCTGAGTCTGTGAAACCTCTTGTCCAGGACTCAGAGGAAGGCGGGGACACTGGGCATCCGGCCGGTGCTCTCAGGCTCGTGTTTCCAACACTATCAGGTTAAAAGTTGTTTTCCATCCTATTTTATATCTGACATTATCTAAACAGTAGGTGCCCCCCCCCATGTTTCAATCCCTCAACATGAAATAGGTGAGAGAAAAGGAACTGAAGTTGCAGGAAAATGGTGGCAACTGGGAGCCTGGGAAGGTAGAAGGTTATTTCTCTATGGTCAATAAAAAATATACACAGGTGTTTTCTGAATTACCAAGTCCTGCCTTTTGAAGAAATGTTCACTTACTTAAAACCATAATCACAAACATATGTATATACATATAACTGTATATATTAAATACACAGACAATACTTATATACATATATTTTATTATATATATATAATTATTAAATATTTCCACAAACTGATTATATTTTGTATATATTTTTGTGACAAAGCCTTGCTGTGTAGTCAGGCTTATTTGAGCTACTGTTCCTCCTGCCTCAGCTTTTTGAGTGCTGGGGTCACAGACTCTACTTACTGATATATGTCTCTTTCCATGTCTGCAGTCTTGTGACCCCTGTAGAAAGTAGCCAGATGGCCTTTTCCCATTATCTTTCACCTCCATCTTTTTTCTTACACATATTAGTCATTCACCCAGTCACACTCATGCATTTTTTCAGCCTTATCTTCCTTTTTCATAATTCTATTTTCAGATCTTCCAAAACTCCTCCACCTCTGTCCCTGACGTCCTCCCGCATGCTATCACCATCTCCTCTCCTCACCTAATATTCTGCCCTCTGATTCTTTGTTTGAAGGGGCCTTAGTCATGGGTAGAGTGTACTGGAGCAAGTCAAGTGATACACCAGTCCTGAGCAAAGGGGCAAGCCAAACATTCTGAAATTTTTCATGATAAAGAGCCAGGGTCTAGAAACCACAAAAACCTTTGGAATTGTGAAATCCCCTTCTTTTGAATTGCAGGATTTTTTTCTTTTTCTTTCTTTCTTTCTTTCTTTCTTTCTTTCTTTCTTTCTTTCTTTCTTTCTTTCTTTCTTTCTTTTTCCTTCCTTCTTTCCTTTCTTTTTCTGAGACTGGGTGTTCCTGTGGTTTCTTTCTTTCTTTCTTTCTTTTTAAGACAGGGACTCACTGTAGCTCCAGCTGACCTGGAACTTGCTATGTAGACCAGGCTGGCCTTGAACTCACAGAGATTCACCTGTCTGGGATTAAAGTCGTTTGCCACCATGCCCCATGAATTGCAGGATTTCAATCTTATTACCTCCCCCTAATTAAAGCTTCCTTGTCAGGTTCTCTGCTAATACATTATTTCTTGTTAAGCTTTATCTTGTTTGGTTTAGCTTCTTAGCATCTCATCTTTTTACTGCAACTCCACAGCATCTTAGCAGCATTATAAAACGTTTGTGGGGCTGACCCTGAAATTCAACATGACATTGTTCTGTGGGAAGACAAATCCTCATCTCAAGTCACTAGCTGATAAGTGGTCTTGGAGGAACATTTAGCTTCCTGTGTGTGACATATATAAATAAGTATACAAGGTCGTGGATACACAGAGGCTATTTTATACACACATATACACATGTCTGTGTGTACTTAGAAAAGAAGTGCACATACATATTGGTGTGTCACAACAAAAGGTTATTTCAGTGAGTTTACAAATGGAGGACTGCGTAAGTCATTGGAGCTACTCATCCTGCCATGATGGCTTCATGACAAGAACTGACAACTGGCTTGTCCTTCGTCTCAATAGGTGGCCAGCACTCCTGGCTCTCCCAACTTCTCAGCCAAGTTTAACGTTTTATGTCTTCTTTGCCCCTCAAAGTCTGAGAACTCTTGCTCCAGAGCAGGTCTGGGAGGCAGTTTGATCCTTCTGGCCTTCTGTTGTAAGAGGAAACATGAAGCAAGCTGGGGTCAGGGAATGTTCAGTGGGATTTGAACTCTCCCACTGAGCACCGTATATCTCCATAGCTTGCATTTGGCAAATCCTCCAAGCTTGACTCCCTCATCTGTCCCAAGAAAGGACTGGTCAGTGAGCCTCCATGGTTCCCTCGAGCGCCATGATAAGACAAAACACCAGGCTGCTGTCACATCATTTTTTTCTGCCTTTCGTGCCACCATTGTGTGTGTGTGTATGTGCTTTATGTGTCTTTGTGTGTTTATATGCATCTGTGTGCAGATATATGAATGTCTGTGTGCATCAGTGTGTGAACAGGGAGACCTTCGCCGCGATCCAAACGCAAGTGACGGGAAAAGAGAGGAAAGGATGGGCAGCCCTTGTGCCTGCCTTGTGCTCCACTGATTCTCTCCTTTAGGCCTCTGAGGCACAAGGACCAGCCTCTGCCCAGGAAGGGACAGCCTTCTCCCGCCAAAGACCTGAGCTAGTAGGAGAGCAGGGGCGGTGGGCGTGGTGAGGCCGGGCGGAGGGCGTGGCGAGGCCGGGAGGAGGGCGGGGCGGGCGGTGGCGCTCCGGGCATGCTCCACTGGGCGGCGGCAGGCGGGGCCGTTCGCTCGGGTCCCCGGCCGGCCGTAGCGGCGGTGGCGGCGGCTGCGGCGCGGGACAGCATGGGGGACCGGCTCGGTAAGTCCTGGCCGCCGTCCGTCTGGCTCGCTCGCACGGCGCCCCGCGGACCTCGCCGCCGCCTCCCGGGCGTGGCCCCAACTTCTCCAGCTCAGACGTTGCTGGGTCCCTGCCTGGGCGTTGGGGATGTCCGCGTCGCGCGTGGTGGTCGGCTCCTGCCCGCTGCGGTCCCAGCTCAGCTCCCTTCTCAGGTCCCCGGCGCGAGCCGGAGGCCGGGCTGGCGTTGGAGCCCGTGGGCGCGAGTCTCTTGTGGGCCTCCTCCCCGCCGCGACCCTGCGGACCTCCTCGATCCCGGAGTGACAGGCTCGGCTCCCTCGGCGCCCGGGCCCACTCGCCCATCGGACCCGGGATTAGCGACCCGCCCGGGAGTGGCCGTGTCCCGCTAAGCGGCTCAGCTGGGACCGGAGCCCGCTGTCCCACGCCCAGGTCACCGTCGCGCCCGCCGGGGCTCCTGGCCCCAGAGCGGTCGCTTCTCCGCCAGATGCCGAGTGCAGGGGTGCTGGCCACAGTGCCGCGCCCACAGCCCTATGTCACCGGCCCCAGAGGCTGGTCTGGAGCTAGAGAAAGAAGCTGCGATTCCACTAGAGAAGGAAAATATCAAGAGGGGGAACTTTCCGCCTGCGCAGACTGGCAGAACCCCAGTCCCATCGCATCCGCGCCCGCAGGATCAGAGCGCTTTGGGGATTGCCCCTCTGTTGTCACTCCGGTCCCTCTGCCCAGGTCTGTGTGGCTGGCCTTGGCTGAACCACACAGCTTCCAGGCTTTTCCTGTCGGGACACTTTCATTTGTCCCCGAAGCTTTGCGTTTCCCTCCTCTGGCTTCGTGTGCG
>NW_008353342.1:2861098-2871908 GCF_000622305.1 Nannospalax galili
TGTGTGTGTGTGTGTGATTTCAGACTCCAAAAGAAAAGATAACTAAGGATTTGGGTGAGGATTCTTAGGTGGGAGTATTCCTTTGGGGGAGGTGAGAAGTGGGATTCTGGCAACTGGAGATGCTTTGCATGAGAAGAAAAAGTAAAAGCAGACTAGATTTAGCCATGTAAACTGAGTGATTGAGTGATCACGGCTCATGAAGGTAAAACTTTAGAAATTGGTGCCCTTTGTCAGGTGGTTTTAGAATGTCACACGATGGGATGGAGACCCTCTAGCATAGCAAGAACACACACAGATCTCTGGAAGTCATGTGGAGATTCTGTTTCATGGATATGTGCTGGACTTTTCCTGTAAAAATGGGAGTTTGGGAAATTTCTTTGGTTTTCCATAATGTTCTGTGTCTTTGGACTTTATTTACCTTAATGTTAGGTCTAGTTCTTTATCACCTATAACAAGCTTCTGAAAGTCTCTCCCTGTAAACTCTGGCAGACAGCATGGGGCAAACTTTCACTCCACTGGAGTGAGCAAGCAAATATTTGTTGAACAGAGAGAGGCCTTTAATCTGTTGAGTCTTCCTCCTGCAAAACTTCACCCTCTGCTGCAGAGACTGGAAGGCCCTGGCAGGCCCAAGGGATTTAGGGGATAGGGTAGGTAGAGGAAGTCTGTTGCTTGTCTTTCCAGCAGCTTGGAACATAGGATGCCTGAGCAGCCACACGCCCTGCAGGGCTTGACAGGTATCCAAGGTATCTGATAACTCATCTGAGATTCCAGAGGCCTGCGGGGTATTGTTCAGTAGCTGTAAAATGTTAACTAGCCACTCCAGATACAGAAGGAAAATAGATAGGGCCAACTTTCCAGTTTCAAAATGGCAAATCTGAGAAGATGCTTGAAATCTGCTTTGTAAGACGCACTCTTAAAGAGAAAACCCTTCTTTATCAATAGGAAAAGGCCTGGGGTTGGTAGCTCCTGCAAGTCCTCCCTGTCCTTTGGAAGAACAGTAAACAGGGAGCAGGATGGAAGGCCAGTTTCTGTATTAATGAGCTTGGCCAGACTTGACTAATCTGGTACTTAATCTAGAGAGAGTTCAGAATTTAGAGCATTGCATTGAAACAATTGTTCTGTTGTGGGTTTTATTTGATAAGCCAAGACTCTCTCTGAACACTCCCACCCCTTGGGGTTTTGGTTGAACTGCAGTTTGCTTTTGGTTCTTAGCAGATGTTATTTCCCACCTTTTGGGTGGGAAAGGTTATCTTCTTAGTGTAGCTTTGCCATTGCCCCTGGCTTCCAGGGCCTGGCTGGCTTAAGGAATGCTGAGAGACACTGGTTAAAGCCCAAAGCCAGGGACAGAAAGATCCCTTTAAACACAAAATACAGGACCTTCCCCCCTCATATTGATTTGAATTTGGGGAATCATATTTAAAATATATTTATTACCTTTACTTTCTATAAATAAATGTAGTTTTCAAAAACTTTCTGTGGACATGTGATTTAGCCATACTAGCAAAGGTGTATTAGAGGGCCACGAACATTAGAGGTCTCTGCCGTTATTGCTTTACAGTGTGCCTAATAAAGCTTGTGTCTTCTCCATGTTCATAATGTTATGAACATGTACCAAAATATATTCCAAAGAGGGAAAGAAGAATGGAAGCAAGTGTTTGCTTAGGGAGGACCAAGGGCACAGCCACCTGACCTACTAGATATCTCTTGGCACAGTGCAGTCTCTGGGAAGTTGATTTTTTTTTTTTTTAACAGAATCACAGAGTTTTGCAATGTTTACTTTTCAAATAACTTTACATGACTTTTGTAATTAGAAAGTAAGTAAATTTAACATGAAAAAATTTGGGCCTTCATATCTTTATAAAACTTTGCCTCTTTTTTTAGAATTAACAAAAAAAAAACTAGTATGTTAAGATTTTAATAGAAGATTTGAGGAATCTTGACATGGGGCAGTTGGCATGTATGATGGTAATAGAATAAACTTGATTGTAAGTTTTACATTTTTTTTCCCAAATAGCCCCAAGTTCCTGAGGACTTTAAAAACTCTTACTCAATTTCTTTTCTTAATGATTTATAATCTTTCAGAAATGTTATTGAGGTACTTAGGGTCTCATAAAAGTGGGGTGAAGGAACCAAAGTACTAATTTCGAGACACTTAGTTTCCAGATAAAAGTGTGTGTGTGTGTGTGTGTGTGTGTGTGTGTGTGTGTGTGTGTAGTATGAGAGAGAGAGAGAGAGAGAGAGAGAGAGAGAGAGAGAGAGAGAGAGAGGAATGGAGAAAAAGAAAATGGGCAGTTTGAAGAGGCAATACTTATTTTATAAAATGAAACATGATATTTGTCCCCTTTTCTTTCTTTTTTAATATTTTACTTATTTTTATTTTTATGTGTATGAGTATATGGCCTACATGTGTATAAGAGCACCTGTGTCATGCAGTGACCATGGAGATCAGAAGAGAGTGTCAGATTCCCTGGAACTGTAGTTACAGATGGTTATGTTAACTGCCATGGGGGTGCTGAGAACCAAACCCGGGTCCTCTGCAAGAGCAGCCAGTTCTCTTTACCACTGAGTCACCTCTCCAGCCCCTAATCTTTATTTTTTTTTAACTACTCTCAACACTAACCCAACTCAGCAAGATTAGCAAGATCCTTTTGATTTTATACCAGTTTTCCATCTGTTTTGTCTTTTTTTTCTCATTATCACTGAGAAGTTGACTCAGTGATGCTTCACTTACTGAAAGGATTACTTCACAGATTAAATATGCTCCTCATGCCTTACTGTGTTCAACAACTTTTGCACCCTGCCACTATGGGTCATCACACTGTGTGGTATGGAACAAGCTCTGAGAATGTCTCATCCCAGAACTTAAAATGGGACATTACAGTTCTTTATTTAATAGTAAGATTAGAAAGGGAAATGACAACTCTATTGTTCATAATAAAACACAGAATCCTACCACTTGGAGGAAAAAGCCATAGAAAGCTTTAAAATCCACATATCAGTTAACAACATACTACATTCTGGCTTATTTTATGTCTTGGCTGTTTACTTCTTGTTTAAAGAAAGCACTTTGTTATATATTAATCATAACATTAGACCTAACCATTGTCAGTTGAGGAAATATTTATACTGAACTGCCAACGGTTTGAGGGGCCAATTACATCTTAAGTGCGGAATGTCCACGGACACAGCTGAGGAGTTTGGGAATGGAGACCTTTAGAGTGCAAGTTGTTAGTTGTGTTAAATTTTGTCATCAGAGTGCACAACTTTAGGCTTCAGGAATGAGGTCAGGAGCCTTTGGCAGATGGGATCTGTGCCCAGGACCACCTCATGTCATTTAGTAGTCCTCTGCTCTTTCTCCAGCATTTCTTTTAGGATTGTTGCATCTCCCAGATATGAAATCTATTTTTAATGATACATTGGGCAAATCGTACCTAAATAATCCTTTGTTTTGAAAAGGCTTTTTTGACTAGAATATGAACAGAAAATTACTAGAGAGAGACAAAATTACTAGAAATAGCCATCCTCTTAATCAGATTTATTTTGTGCTTTGCCTACATATAAGTACCCATGTGCATGGAATGCCCATAGAGGTCAGAAGAGGGCATTGGAGCTCCTGGAACTGGAATTACAGTTGTTAGCCACAATGTGGGTGTTGAGGACCCAGGCTGAGAGTGGAACTCGAGTCTTCTGCACAAGCAGCCAGTGCTCTTACTACTGAGCCATCCCTTTAGCCCTATTAAGCTTTTAAAAGTCAATGTTGCAAGGGCATGGGGAAGTACATTAGAAACTACATTATCATTTGTTGACAGTATAGCTAATTAAGTTACTAGTGATAACTTAAATTGATATAATTTCAGTTCCTGTTTAATGTACTACTAAGTTATGAGTATGATGACTGCTGGTTAATGATAAAATAGTATATTAATATAACTTGTTAATGTTAATTATAATGTATAATATTAAATTATATGCAGTTAAGCTACTATGGAGTACATGGAATTAAGCTACTGTCGAATATGCTAAACATATGGAATGGCTACTATTTGACCATTCTTGACCTGCAAATAAGATAAATTCATATGGTCCAATCTAACACATTTTAAGACAGAATGTCATAAGACAGTATAACTAAGGAACATAAACAGCCACTTAGTCCAGTGATGTTGATGGTGACTTTGCCCTTATCATGCACATAGGTATGTAAGTAAAGTTGCCACCACACTGATGGAGGGTTTTATATCCTTCTTTCAATATTTAACATGGCCAGGTGACATGTTTTATACAGTTTTATATATGTTTATATAGACTTCATCCCACCTTGCTGATGTGCTAGAAATATTTAATAGTTCATTAAATTGACATTGAGTTCAATGTATTGTAAACAAAATTTATTCTTCATTGAGTTCAATGTATTATCATAAACAAAATTTTATTCTTCTTTATGTCATTAGGATGGATCCCATGAGATGAGACTATCAGTTCGTTGGGTTTCAGAGATGTAAAGATCTTATTACCTATTTAATATTTGTTTTACTGAGATAGTATTTTGCAGTGCAGTTAGGGCTGACCTAGCATTCTACCTGCTGGGATTATAGGTGTGTACCATTAGGTGGAGTTCCTAATCACTCTTTATAAAGGAACTATTCATTTTTCACATAGCCACGTTACACATTCATACACTCAGATAGGGGAACCCTGATAGATAGATACCCCTCACCAGCAACAAACACTGCTTTTAAAAAGCTTTGACAGCAGTAGGGCATGGTGGTGCATGGCTTTAATCCCAGCACTTGGGAGGCAGAGCCAGGCAGATCTGTGTGAATTCCTAGGCCAGCCTGGTCTACATGACAAGTTCCAGGTCAGGCCAGTGAGGGCTATAGGGAGACTCTGTCTCAGAAAAAAAACAAAACAAAAACAAAAAAAGGAGTAAGCTTTGATATAGGGCTGGATAAAAGGCTCAGCAGTTAAGAGCTTGTAGTGCTCTTGCAGAGAACCTGAGCTAGCCACATCAGGTGACTCACAACTGTCTAACTCCAGCTACATGGGATCCAACACTCGGCTCCTCTTCCCAACACACACATAAATAAAAATAAAAAATTTTAAAAAGCTTTTATAATCTGGGGTATGAATGGTGGCATTTTGGTTTAATTTGCATTTCTTTGATTATAGATGAGAGTGAATCATATTTTTAATTGGATATTTGTCTCTTAATAATCAGGTCATATTCTAAGCAAAATTTTTAAAGTCCTAGTTCTGGTAATGAGTTTATGAATATTTTGTTCCCTTCACTGTCTAGGGAAGCCTTATGACTGCAAATAAGAAAATAAAACTATTGTTAAATGAAAAGGGAGGAAAAATTGGTACCTATTAAATGGCATTTATTTGCTGCTCTGCACTCCAAGTGATGGGACTTTGTATAACTGAAATTATACCACCCGGACAGGAGCAATACCAGGGAGAATGTGTCTTTGTATTCCCCAGCACACCCAGTGCCCAGCACGCCCAGTGCTTAACAAGTATGCCGGTGAATTTGGCCTGAAACAAGTGTGCTGCTTGGGATGGAGAACTGCTGGCTGCGTCTCTCTCTCTCTCCCACAGCCTCTGTTCAGTGTGTGACCACTTATCTCTGCTCTGTTGGGTGGCCTCTGCATGGGTGCTAATGAGGCCAAGGTCAGAGGTTCTATCAGCATATGACCTATTTAGCTTTGTTCCATGTCATGGCCACAAGCTGTACTCTTCCCCCGCCTTTGCTGTGTCCAGCTGACTAGGAAATGCACACTGTTCATCACAAAAGAGACAGGCTGGAGGGAGGGTCAGATTTCCAGAGCCATGAGGACCCTATGCACCATCTAGCTTGCTCTGCCACTGTGCTCTTTCAGAAGATCAAAGTCTCCTTTTCTCCTGTAGTGTCCCAGAATCCATCTGGACACACACACACACACACACACACACACACACACACACACACACACCACTCTTTCTCCCATACACACATATGCTTACATACAAGTACACTTTCACACTACATATACTTTCTCACAAACATACACTCACACACCCAGTTTCACACATACTCTCATATATAATCTCACACACACAACACATTCACACTCATGCATAATACTTTTCTATCTTAAACACATACCTGCATACACACTCTCACACAAACACACACACACTCTCACAAACACATACTCTTGAACACATAATCTCACACATAACACACATTCTCACACACAGAATCTCTCACAGACACACAAAGTACCCACACACCCTGACAGTGAGGGGATAGCTCAGCTCTACCTTACTGCCAGGGCGTTGCTAACAGCAGCTTCCTGATTTTGTAACTCAGTCAGTTGAACATAAAGGACATGGATAATAAGAAGAACTCAGAAATCTGCCACTGTACAATGCTTCAAGCAGTCTCATTCAGGTTCTTTGGAAGGCACAAAAATTGATCTTTGATAAAAATCCATTCACAGTGACTTAAGAGGAAAAGGAAAATTTGTGGGAATAGGTGGGTTGCATTAAAGTCAAATTATTTATTGGCTTCTCAAACAATAATGATTTCTACGCATGGACTGACCATTAGTCACACTAAGACCCAGACACACTGTTTCTTTCCATGAGCTTACTCCTGTCCTCTTCTCTGCCAGCACCCTTGAGGTTCACCATGCAGCAGTTGTCCCTAGATCCGTATGTGGTTCCCCAGTATCGCTTACAACAGCATGCAAAGATGTCACTGTTTGTCTTCTTTTCAGTTTTTCCTAATGGGTTTTGTGACCACTCTGAATTACTAGGAAGAGCCTGAAACCCACAGCGATTTAAACAGTCAGTGAAGGCCACCATGCAATAATTGAATGGTGAAATTAACTCTAGGATTGCCATGGAGACAGGACATCAAGTGAGGCATGCCGAGCATGTGTGTCTGTGTCTGTGTCCATGTGTATATGTGTGATAACAAGAGCCGTCCTCATCAAAACAGTGAAACAGAAGTTTTCTTTCTAATACATAGTTTTAAAAACAAAACAAAATGAAACCTAGAGACCTCAGAAGTCAGTTACAAAGCGCAGCCCAGAAAACCTTGTCTCCTCAGCCCTTCTGCTGTACCTTCATCACCTAAATGAGAGGCTGCATGCTAATAAGTATTTCTTTTTTGGTCCCATTTCCTGAAAGCATAATTTAAATCAGTCTAATAGAGGTAAACCAAGCTGTTTAGGGGCTAAATTTGGTTTCCTTCTGGTTCAGGGTTGTTTGGTTTCTGTGCTGATTAGTTTTTGCTGACTTGATAAAACTAGACATACCTAGAAAGAGGGAACCTCAGTCAAGGAATTTACTTCATCCTATTGGCCTATGGACAAGTCTGGGAGGCATTTAATTGCTAATTGATGTAGGAAGACCCAGCCTACTGTGGGTGGTGCCATCCCTAGATAGGTGGGCCTGTGTGGTACAAGGCAGCTGCAGGCCAGGTAACAGTGCTTCTCCAGTCTCCGCTTCAGCTCCTGCCTCCGGTTTCCTTCCTTGACTTCCTGCCCTGACTCCCTCAGTAAAGAAGTGTTACCTGGAAATGTAAGAGGAAATTAAACTCTCTCCTCCACTGTTGATTTTGGTCATAGTGTTTATCACAGCAAGCAACAGAGAAAGTAACCCAAAACACTTTTTATACTTTCTTCCATTGATATGTAAGGTTGTTCTCTGGGTAGTTTTTGTCCTTATTTTTTTTCTTGCGGCAAGGTCTCACTATGTAGTTGACCTGGAACGCTTATGTAGATTGGGTTGGCCTCGATCTTGTCCTGATTCTCCTCTCTGTCTCATGACTGCTGGCATTATAGGTGTGTATCGCCACACCTGCCTTTAAAATGCAAGCTTTAAAGCTTATAGAAGATAGGAATAAAATCTGTACAGTTTGTATTTATCTTGACTAGCCATATGCTCAGCATAAAGTCTTTTATAGAAAAAAATTTATAGCTCCAGTTTTTCTTCTTTGTGTATGCTGCCTACAAAGTTTGTTTTAGTGAAAAGTCTTGTTTGGCTTAGTGCTTGTGGCTGAAGGCCCTGAGAGGAGTACCCTGAGGCAGCTTGCTGGATCTGTCCTGCTTCTTAGCTAAACAGTGCTGTGAAGTCCAGCAGCAGCTGTTAGCTCAGCATGCTCCATGGCCACCTATTCTTTCTCAGGGTAATGGCATATCCATTTATTTTACATATGAAAAAATGAGACTTAGAAATTAAGGCCGCCCAGCACATGGAAACGTGGGTCTTCCTGACATCACACCCACACTTTGTGTCCTGCCCTCCACCTCTCTGGGCTGCTGGATCAGAACATCTGGAGTGGCTTTCCAATGAGATGAGAAATAGCTGGCTCTGTGCTCCACGGAGACATGTCCCTTGGGGCATGAAGACCTTCACTAGCTGGTCAGTTCTCATTGTGGAGGACTCCCTGGAGGGATGTAGGAATACCAGAAAAGCCTAATAGTGAGATGCAAAGCAACCCAGAGCTGCTTGGTGGCCTGCTCAAACCAGCGGTAGCGTGGAAGACGCACAGCACTTCCCAGGTCCCACGGGTTCTTCTGAGTGCTGGCTGTGCCAGTCGGGCTGCTGGTCAGGGACTCTCAGGTTCAAGCTGCAGTGGGTCCCTGTAGAGTGAAGGAGGAAGCAAGAAATAGTATGGTTCCTAGGCACACTTCCTTCTTCTATTGGTGCTCTTGAGACCAGGAAAGCAGCAGCACATGGTTGCTGTGACTTTCCTTAGAAAGCCAACTTTGGATAAGACAGAACAGTCATATTTGCTGTTGAGAGCAGAGCAAGGGACTTGTTAGACTAAAATATCTTTCACGGAGTGATAGTATCATTGAACTTGAGCGTACTTTCAGAGGTCATCTTGTCTCACACTGTGACCATTACAGGCATGGCAGCTCACAACTGCTAATTAATTAGCAGTTCTTACAGTTATTTTAATGTGTTGTGCTAGATAGTGTTAGTTGTCAATTTGACGCACCTGGGAAGAAGGAGCCTTGATTGGGGAATTATCTCTGTGGGATTGGCCTATGGGCATGCTGGTGAGGCATTTTCTTGATTGTTGAGTGGTATGGAAGGGCCCAGACCACTGTGGGTGGTGCCATACCTGGGCAGGTGGTTCTGGGTTGTATAAGAAAGTAGACTGGGCACAAGCCAGGGAAGCAAGTCCGTAAGCAGTGTTCAGCTTCAAGTCCATAGCTTCTGCTTCACTGCCTCCTCCAGGCTCCTGCCCTGTGGTCACCGCCAGTGGCATCCACTCCTCCATTCTCGTGGGTGCTGCTCCTTCGTTCTCACGGGTGTCAAGGCTGCTCCTCCGCTCGCCCTGGGCTAAGGCCACTCTTCTGCTGCCTCCTGTTGTCACTGCTTCTGCCTGGTCCCCGACCCCAGGGCTGGTGAGGAGACTGTGTCAGTGGAACCACATTCAGACACAGGAGACCAGGTTCAGTGACACAGGTCTGGTTTATTGTAGGAAGGCGCAAGCTTATATGGGGTAGTGGTCCAATCACAGCACAGCAAGTAGGATACCTTATTAGCATCATCCTATTAGTATAACAGACTTAACATCCTACCACAGAATAGAGGGTACGATGCCTCATTAGCATACTGGGTTTTAGATTACAGAGCCTGGATACCTGGAAATCACGTGACCCCGACAGTTACAATATCACCCTAGGCTCAAGCTTGTCTCCCACACTGCCCTGCTTGCGTTTTCTCAATGATGAACTGTTATGTGGAAGTAAAAACCAAATAAACCCTTTCCTCCTCAAGTTGGTTTTGGTCAATGATTTCGTAGCAGTACTAGAAAGTAACTGGGAGGTGTCATGACCAGCATTCTTAGAGTTGAAATATGGCAGCTGATTTGAGCACTTTCTCAGGTGTTTTCAATGTGAGCATTTAATTCACAAAATCAACATAGCAGATTACTTTTCTCATTGTAGTAACCAGATTATCTGACAAAAAGCAGCTTTTATTTTGGCTCCTGGTTTGAGAAGGCATATCCCATCATGGCCGGGAGTGCACATGGCAGCTGGAGTATGAGGCTTGCTAGCTTACCTCATGGTGGGTCAGGAAACAAAGAGCTCTGGCTGGAGCTAGGCTCTAACCCACTGGGCTCTTCCCCAAATCATTCCTTCTTCATTCAGTCCCCAAATCCTAAAATTTCCACATCCTCAAAATAGCACCACCCCCAGGAGAACAAGTTCAAGCACATGAGCCTGTGTTTTTCACTCAAGCTCTCTAACATGAAAAAAAAAATTTCTTTTTCATTTTTTTGGAAAAAGGGTCTCACATTGTATGCTAGGCTCATCTAGAACTCATTATGTAGCCCAGGATAGCCTTGAATATGGGACAGTCCTCCTGCCTCAGCTTCCTGAGTGCTGAGCAGTAAGCCACTGTGCCTGACTTAGAAGAAATTTCTTGAAAGAACTAACTTCAAAATAAAACTGGGTATAGCCTTGAGGCAGGTTTGTTTGAGGGGGAATCTTTCAGCGGCTTTTATGAGCAATTAAGACTGCATAAGTCTCTTCTTGTCATCCTGTCTTCATCACTGTCATGGAGCAAAATGTGGCAGGCTCCCATCACATCACTAACACTCACATATGCTGAGTTTTAATTGCCTGTTTTCCTACTGTTTGTTCAGCTAGACAGTAATATCCTTGAGGGCAGAATTGTATCTTTATTATTTCAGTGCTCAGCATCTGTGGAACTCCTAACCATTTTTCAAAACTAATCCTGATGCCCCTTTCTCTCATTTGTTTATTCAACAAATACTTGTGAGAGCTACAAAGTGCTAGAT
>NW_008353342.1:2871926-2886951 GCF_000622305.1 Nannospalax galili
GTGGGGGCGTGGGGGGTGGACAGACTTGGGGGTGGATGAGCAGGTGGTCAGCAGAGCAGTGCTGGGACTCGGAGAATTCCCACTGACAGGAAGTACAGATGTCTTCCTCACACCTGCACACTGGCCAGAAAAAGTTTCCTGGTCATTGTTCCTGTGGCTTCAGCAACTCTGTTTCTATCCACCAATGAAGCGGGCCAGGGGATGGAGCTCCCTGACCTGTGGAGCCCAGGCCAGAGTCAGAACCAGCCTCCAGACCAGTTTGCCCAGCGGTCTCTTCATTCTCCCTCCTAGGTCCTCTTGCTTCTGGACAAATATTGGGGTAAGCTGCTGAGCATGCAGGTCTCCAGTCCAGATCTGCCTATGGCTACCCTTAACTAAGAGATGCAAAACTTTCTACAAAATCCCTGGGAAGAAACTGAATTCACAAAAGTTTCACAGCTGGCTGGCACACACCTGTGATTCTAGGACTTGGAAACTTGAGGCAGGAGGATTGCGAGTTTGAGGGGCCAGATGGGGCAAGCATCTTGTTTGTTTTCTCATGTGTGCCTGAAGACTTAGAATCTATTTCCAGCTGCTGGTTACCTACCAGGCACTGCCCATGCAGTTGCTTCTCTACTGAGAAGCTCCACGGAAGTGTGTCATGGCTATGTACTGATTAAAGATCCAGCCCCTCAGAGGACTAGGTCTGTGTACACATGGAAGCAGGACATATAATAAGACGGAGCTGGACCCCCGGAGCTTCTCCTTTTAGAAACATAGAGTGGTAATTGCAGCTTCCGCGTTTGTTTTCTTGCCCTCACCCGCTCAGCCTGCTGCTTTCATATGAGTGGGGCAGGAGGTGGGTGGGCAGTGGCCATCATTTCATAGCTCACCCACCATCCCAGCCTCTTCTTTAAGAGGCTGACTTCAGAGAGTGAGAGTTGTGGACTCCACCATGCCCCGTGGGCCAGTGCTGCATCCTGCTGCTAGCCTCCTCGAGGACCTGGGTGCTGGTCTCAGTCAGAACAAGTACACTGGCACCCCTTCCGTGTGGATGCTGCGGGTGCTGTGCTTCGGTGCAGGTAAGGGGACTTTTACAAATGTAGCGCTTGATTATCTTTCCAGAGATAGGTCCTGCCACCACGATGGTTCCAGCTCATGAGCTTTGATGACGCTACATCATGTACAGTGTGGAAGATCTCCTGATTTCTCATGGATACAAACCATCCCGAGACCCCCCAGCACCACGTGAAGACATTCCCGAGGGACGCCGGCCAACGAGGACAAAGACCCGAGCTGGCCAAGGCCTGTTGAATGGGTACGAGGATGGCTCTGCAGCCCGTGCCCACAGAGGGACATCCCTGGGAACAGGACACGTGAACAACTCTGAGAGCCGCCACAGCAAGCCCAGAGGCCACAGGGAGCGCCAGCGCACTCCTACTTCTGAGGCGGGGTAAGCTTCAGTGTTGATCCAGCGTTTTCTTTTGACTTGGGAGTTTGGCGTTGGGTTATATGTAAGTAAATCAACTCTTCCTGTTTGGCTGGGACTGTGGAGGGAGAGAGGGGTCAAGGACAAGGATACTTCTTGCTGTGCTGCAGGGCTAGGGTAGCTGGCCTTCATTCCCTGTGGCATAACGAGATTCCACCAAGCCAAGTACTGCATCTCCAGCCTCTGCTTCTCTTCCTTTGTAAAGTGCTCAGCCTCTGCTGATAGGAAAACATTCTGGAGCTCTGTAAAGCTCATGCATGTCCACCCTCGCATTCAGCACATTTGGCTTTCTCAGGATGCATTTCAATATGTTACAGGTTTCCCAGAGTTGGAAAGGCCATGTATTCCTCCCATTTGTGTACTCATATTGCTACAGTGACTTTTAACCCATCTTCCCTTTGTGCACACATTGCCCTTGTGTGGATGTCCCATCTAAACACAGCTGTCACCTGTGGGTGTCCTTATGACAGAAAAGGATGGCAGTGCAGCTGGGGAAATGGGAATTTCAGCTGGCATGAGAAGGAACCCCCAAACTCTCTGCAAGCAGTTTCAGTTCAAGAAAACACATACCATCCTTCCATAAAATTGTGCTTGTCTCTAATGCTGCTTAGGACAGGAAAAGTATGGAGAGGCAGACCTCTAAGTGTATAGGAAATTCTGAAGCTGGGTGTAACCAACCAGAGGGAGCAAGACACAAGAAGCTGGGGTCCATTTTTTTCAAAGAAATAACCAGAAAGGGTAGTAGATAAAGTGAATGTCCTCACAACTCATTGCTAGGAAAAAAACCTCTTCCTGATTGGTCCACAGTTTTCAGACAGTGGACAGGACTTTGTTTAGTAGAGCAGTCAACATGGTGATTGTTGGGCAGCAACAAAGTGGGAAGGGCTCTTTCCCACAGGTCAACATTAACCTTGGGGGCCAGGCTTGGGAGGGAATCCCTGGTGGAAAGCCAGGAAACTGCTCTTTAACTCTGCCCTTTAGCATTCACACCTCTGTCTGCTACTTCTTGGACTTAACTCTTGTTGGCCATGGCCCCTGGGAAATGTGAGTCTGGAAGAGAGTTCTTATGGACAAGATGGCTGAGGGTTAAGACAGCTTTAATTTTTATCAGGCAAACTGGGCCTTGGTTTTCTCCTCTCTCCTGTTCTTTCTAGTTTTGTGCTGAGTATATTTGTATTGTTCAACTTGGATCACAGTTATTGAGGCTGACTTTGATTCCATTTCTTTGGTGTATCCTACAGAGCTTATATTGCTCACAGTGTTTGTTTAATATGCAGAACCCCCTTTGAATCCTGTACTCAGGAATTACAATCCCCTTGTGTGGAATCAGGTTCCTGAGACCTATCAGAGAGAGCCTCTTGCCAGACAGGTAGGTGACTAGGTACAGTTGACCTTGCAAGCAGTATGTCGTGAGTGAGGTGCTCAGATATGTGGCTTTGTGTGGTGCTGGGATGTTTACATATGGAGGAGAACTGTCTCAGTGGATCTACCTCTTCTGCGTTTCTGAGGTTTGCTGACTAACTCAGGAAGTAGAGAGTGGCTTTTGCATTGAAGAGTGCCTTATGGATAGAAAGAGAGGAAGCATGCGTGTTTGCAGAAACCATGCTAGTGCCTAGCCTTGGGACCAGCTGTAGCTCTCCCCAAGATGAGCTGGAAATGCATTTTTTTAAAAATTCTTTGGTAGCCAATTTAGACTTGAAAACAGGAGGCAGAGTATAGGAGGTAGGCATGGAGGGGAACTACCCCCCTCCCATTAAGAAAAAGGTGTTTTGGGAAGAAATAAACAGGTGCCACTAGTTATCAGTTTAAACAGTGTTAAAGATAGGACAGGCCAAGCGAACCATGGCTCATGTGAATTCTGGATGTGAATGAATAAATACTGTTCTGCCAGCTCCCAGCCCCTGGTCACTTGACAAGTGCAGCTGCGGCCTTGCAGCCTGTCCTGTCTGTCCCAACAGTGGCTTCTGCTAGGCTGGTCTCCAGGTCTGCAGGACACCTGGGTCCCAGAATGGCCCAGTCCACTTCCAAGCCATGAAGAGACTGCAGTCATGAGGCTTCTCTAATGCCATATCTAAGACCAGCTGGCATCTGACCTAGATGCTGGGTATGGCCTCAACACCTATCCAACATTCTGAGAAAGCAGGAGGTCAAGGTGGGTAGATGGCCAAGCCATAGAGACACAGGCATGAAAATAATTGTTTAATTGCTGAAGAACATGAGGCCCAGAGAGTGGTGTTGACTTACCAATGGCTACTCTGGGTGGCAGTGGACAAAGCCCAGCTTAGCCAGAAGCCAAGCACCCATGGCTGCCACCCTGCAGCAGTTTGGGGCCTGGCCACACTTTCCTAGTGTGAGGAACCTCAGTTTGTGAACTCTTCCTCTAGCGGCCAAGAGCTAGACTGCCTTCTCACCTCTGTGTCCTTCACCTCTCATCAGGCATAGCTGTGTCACTTCCTGTCGGGGAGACATTGAAGGAATACATGCTGCCATACCAACATTAGGTAACGTATGTAGTTCTCTTTGGTGACATTGTTCAGAGCTACCTATAAATGCAAAGAAAGTATTGCCCACAAGAGCATCAGCCTCTTTTGAATTGATTGCCAAGTATACAGGATACTTACTTCCTAACTTTGAAAGCATTGTGCCCGGAGCTCTCACCATTATCAGATCAAGTGATAACTGAGCATCCAAGAAGGGAACGATTAACAGTTCTGAGGGAATAGAGGTGAAGGAATGTGTGAACGTGCTAAAAAGCTTTTATGCTCAAATGGTGGAGATGGGCCCACGAGTCTATTCTCATTTGTACATAGTTTATCCAAGTTAAGGACTAGAGAGAACCTGTTCTCTCTATATATGTTAATGTTTGGGACTATTCTATAGCTGGAAAGCACAAAAGGTAGGCTCTAAGCCCTGACTATGTGACCCCAGCCCAGGGCCTAGCTCAGTAGCAGGCCCTTCACCTCCTGTACCTGGACAACCTGCCTTTCCTAAGTTCTGCCAGGATTCTGGCCTCCTTGGATCACAACCTACTCCCCACTCTCTCTCTCTTCAGGTTCTCTCCGTGGGAATGACTCTCTCCCGTGAGTTCCCCCAGTACTTCCTCTCCACCTCTGGGACTGCCAGCTTCCTGAAGGCTGATCTCATAGCTAACATATGAAACTTAGAGCTAATTCCTATTACAGAAGTTTGCACTTAGTATTAATTCCTTAAATATGTTCATTGTGTCAGTTGTGGTGCTTTGACGCCTAGGGGCTTTGTGGCAGTGCCAAGTATTTCAGACTGCCAGGTTCACCTGGAACAGGGGAAGGCATTGCAGATAGCCAGCCTCAAGGCTGGCCAGGACAGTTCCATGATGAGGAAGAGGGGTGCCAGGCAGCTGTACTAACTTCTCTTCTCATCCCTGTCACCTTGCTGCTTGAGGACAGGCTTATTTTGACTCACAGTTCCAAAGGGTTCAGCATATCATGGTGAGGAAGGCATAGGGACAAGTGTCTGGTCCGTGACAGTGGGAGCTTGTAGCACAGCTTTCTCATGTCTTGATGGACAGAACACAGAGAGACTGGGGCAGACAGAAGTAGGTATCACCTTGGAGGCCTGCCTGCAACAGTGGGCTAGCTAAGCCATACCTTCAAAAAGTTTTATAACCTTGGGTTGGAGGGGGCAGGAAATTATTTAGCCTGTCTGTCCTTGTGGGCTGTCTGAAATCTGTTCTTGTGTATCCCCCTTTGTGGGACAACCCCTTCCCTTCATAGATCGTTACTGTGTCTCAGAAACAGGCTCAGGATGGTTTTATTTCCTTCCGTGGATGGTTTATCATCAGAGCCCACTGCTGGCATCCACCTGTATCTCTTCAAGTTTTAAGAAAAAGAATGTTTGGTATTGGACAGCCAACAAGTGCTTTACCCTTGGTAAGAGTGTACCCTCTGTTGTAGCCAGTGGGGAGGGGAAGGGACCAACCATGGACGCTGGAGCTTTATGCACCACAGGGCTATGCATGAGGACAGCTTCTAGGCTATGAGTTGCTGAGCATGTGACCCTGCTGTGGTTTGAATATGGAATGTCTTCAACAGGCTCATGTGTTTGAAAACTTGTGCAACTGTTTAGAGAGGTTGTGGGACCTTTAAGAGGTTGGGTCTGGCTGGAGAAAATGGGTCATTGCATAGTGGTCCTTAAAAGTTACAGCCTGGCCACATCTGACCTGGACCTCTCTGCTCCCCCAGTCAGCCACTGTGATCTGAGCAAGCCACGCCCCACTACTGCTGTCATGTAACCACTGTGAGTGGTGCTGTGCCTTTCCCACCATGACACTGAGCCCAGAGAAATCCCCTGCCCGCAAGTTGCATTTGTCAGCCATCTGCCATAGGGACAGAAAAGTAATTAATACAACCCCAAGAACATTCTCATCGCTTCTCACAAACCAATCATGGAGCAACTTCCACGACCTGGTATTTTCCCCGTCCTAGTGCTAGAGAGGATGACTTGCCCCTCAGTGGCCCCAGTTAACAGATTGTGACAATGAAGCTGTGGAAGGTTCCACACAACATTTACTTACACAGGACAAAAACCCACAGGCTATATCCAAAGTTCGCTTGCCAGCACACACATGTACAAGCACACACACAAGCACACACATGCATGAGCACATACAGGAGCATGTGCATGCATGAGTGCACACATACGTGAGCATACATATACAGAAGTATGAGCACACACAGAAATACACTCAAATGAACGTACAAATGCATGAGTGCACACATATGAGCATATGCATGCACATGAGTGAGCATACATGCATGAGTGTACACATGCACGAACATGCAGGAGAACACACGTGAGCACATGAATAAGCGCATATATACTTGAGCACACATGCATAAGTACACACATGCCTAAGAACACATACGAGTGCACACACATGAGCACATGCATGCAGCAGCCTACACGTGCATGGTGTACAAATGCATGAGTTCATACACATGACCATACACATTCAGGAGCACTCATATGACCCCCACATGACTACACATACAAGCACACACACCTGCTTGAACATGTGAGCACATGAGTGCAGGCACACACACATGCGCGCGCACACACACACACACACACACACACACACACACAAACTTAGACCCAGACCCAGACCTGGAGACCCGAGGGAGGCTGTGAAGGAAGCTGCATTCTTCCAGTGAGGTTGATCCTTAGCTCCATTAAAATTTGTGAAGACTTATCAGCATTCAGGGTTTCCTTAATGTGTTTCCTGTGGAATAATATAATCAGAGGAAGCTATAAAATAACAGAACAGACGTTTGAATCCCAAAGTCACACCATAATAGGCTCAGCTCTGCTTCACCCAGGGAATTCTGGTTTTAAAAGTTTTGTCAGTTAACTGTGAGGCTAGCATGTAATTATCCCACCATCAGCAGCATCATGACTAATTAGAGACTTAGCAAAGCGAGGCTTCTGATGTGGTGGCCCCAGGCCCTCGATCTGGGAGGTTTTTATCAGATGGGTAAACATCCATTCTAGATGGTGCTACTGGATATGGTAAACAGCTCATTTTCAGGGGCTTTTTAAGCTTCTCTCAGATCATATCCTGTTATAATGGTTTTCCCAAAATGGAATGCTTAAGATGCTTAAATTTAACATCTGTTTCTGTGGATCTTTCTCTTTCCAAAATTCTAAACCCACACACTGTCCTCTGTGCTTGCTTCATATCCTCAGAGCCTGTCTTGACCTCTTCACAGGGACAGTAAATTCCTGAGCTGGCACCTTCAACACACCAAGCCCCAGACCTCCATCTCTTCTTCCTCCCAGGATATCTTTCCTCCCGGCAACATTGTTCTCCTTCAGGAGCAACATAACCTCCCAGAAGCACCTGGGTCCCCATATTCTCCTGTCATGCTGTCATATTGCCTTCTGTTGTAGACTTTGCCCAACAGGAAGCAGGTTGGATCCTTAGAACAGTGATTTCCGGAAGCACGGTGGGGAGGAAGCATTTCCATGGTTAGAGGAAACATGAGCAGTAGCACAGCCACGGCCTCCCTATGACAGCCATGAGGGGGGGAACCTGTGCTTTAGCTAGATAACTGGGTGAGTTCCAGAGCTAGGTCACACAGGACAGTATGAACAGAGCTAGGGCACAGAGGACAGTATGAACAGGAATCATGGGGCCAGGCAAGGGCTGGCCTGATCTCCACGTCTCATTGCTTTGCTCCTGAGATGACTGTCTTGAATTCTTGAAGAACAAAGAAAATGCAGGTAGTATGCTGCTTTGTGCAGCTCTGTGGGTGACTTTGGGGGCATCCTGTTTAGGGCCAGTAAGTGGCTTCCTGGTGAGAAAGTAGACAGAGGGTCTTTTTTAAAAAAGATTTTTAATTATTGTTATTTTATTTTTAATTATGTGTATGTGTGCAGATGGCCAAGGAGGCTAGAAGTGTCAGATCCCCTGGAGCTGGAGTTACAGGTGGCTGTGAGCCACCAGATGTGGGTGGTGTGAACCAAATTCAGGTCCTCTGCAAGAGCAGTATAGCTCTTAACCACTGAGCCATCTCTCCAGCCTGAAAGAGGGCCTTAACAACCCTCAGGCTGTTGTCCTTTTCTCAGCTGCAGTGAGCTCAGCTGCTAAAGAATAGCAGGTCAGAGACAAAGTACCTGCAAATGTCCATTGGCTGAAAGAAGGAATGCTTGGAAAGCAAGGGGACTGGTAGAAGAGAGAGGGAAGTGTGGAGCCAGGGTGTCTTTTGATCTCTACAGTGGCACTGAGCACTGTACTAGTCAAGGTAGTTAAACTTCGTGAAACTTGGTTAAACCCATATTAAAGAGAAGTGGAGAAACACTGAAATAGTCTGCCTTTACCTATTGGATTTACATAGGGCAGATGGGTGGGAATGTGCTCTTCCTGTTTGTTTCAATAAATTAAACATTGGTTTGTTGTTAATCGTCCTGTGGAAATGGGTGTAGCATGTTCCTTAGAGACCAGCTGGGCCAAGAAGGGCAGCATCTTGTTATGACAGTCACCTGGATCATCAGTTCCTGTTACTGTCAAGGCCTATGGATTATGACCTAGAAAAAGACAATACAGACTAAAAGAACCATCACAGCAGACCAGCACTTTGCGCTTGGTCTTTTCTTTGGGCTCACCTGTACCTTCTTCCCCTAGGATACAAGGAAAGAGTGTTAACATTAGCTGTCCACTGAGAATTTATCATGATTGGGTTGGCAATAGCTAAAATAATATTTTTATGTGTTAGAAGCTGTGTTAAACTGTTGCATTATTTCACCCAATCTTTCCCAACAAAGTCACAAAGGGTTTTTTGCCTTGTTTTGTTACTGTCCCCTGAATACAAGAATCAGAAGCAAGGCGGTTAAGTATGCGGCAGAAGGTATGCATGGTTAGAAAGCTATGATGTTAGCACTTCAACCCACATAACTTTTCTGAGCTGGGCAGAAGCTCACATACTCCTGGCTACTCTTGGCAATGGTGCCACCCTCCTCCTGTTGGTGTAGTGACCTCTTAGGCCCCATGCGGGTGCTGCAACCAGGCTGACTTTCTCACCTGGGTCAGCCCTCTGTGTTCCCCCAGCCTCGGATCTTTATTTTGGTAAACCACTTGTTTCCTATCTAACCACCTATTTCTTTTTCTTTTCCTTTTCCTTTTTCTTCTTCTTTTTAAGACAGGGTCCCACTGTTGTAACTCTGGCTGGCCTGGAAGTCAGAGATCTGCCTACCTCTACCACCTGAGTTCTGGGATTTAAGGTGTGTGCTACCACACACTTCTTCCTAAAGCTCAGAATAAGTCAGAAAGGTGGCTAGTGACCAGTATGAACTGCGGGTAATGAATGCTACCAGGCACCCAGAGTGAAGGGCCGCACAAGAGGGAGCAGAATCTGCCCTTCTTTTAGTTTCCATGGCTTTTCCTGATGGCTCAGCTGAGAAGGCAACGAATTCCCTGGAACCCCATCTCTCCCTGAAAAGACAACCCCAGAATGGTTCCAGTGGGCTGTAAGCTATCTGTCCATTAGTTCAGTGGGGTGTGTATGAGATTATTTCTCATCGTGAGCAGAGGTGACCCACCTGTGACATCTGTGGGCACAGGCCCTTTTGCAGGGGAGGCTGCATCTGGAATAAGGATTGCAAAGTGTCTTCCATCTTATTCCAAAGCCATCAACGTGCACCTGCTATTTTAATCAGTAAGGTGAGGGGGTCATTTAAACCTCCTAAATGACTCAGAGGGTGTGGGGATATGAAACCGTCTCTCAAGTGTGCTGTGGGAAGGGTGCTGCTCAGAGATGATGGACTTGACTCACAAGCACCAAAGACTGCTCTGCCTTGGTTAGCCACCTGCCCACACCCACCCACACCCACACCTGCCTGCACCCCCACCAATGTGCCCACACCCCCACCTGCCTGCTCCCCCACCTGCACCCTCAAATTGTTTTTCTTCTCCTGCCAGTCAGGTCTCGGGGCTTCCGTGCCTGTATTCCTCCCCTCCCTACTGCTTCACTGCTCTCTTTAATTTTTTTAAAGCTTATATTTATTTATTTTGTGGAGGGGACACGTACTGTGGCATGCAAGTGGGATCTGAGAGCAACCTGCAGGAATTGATTCTCTCCCTCAACCATGTGGTTCCTGGGGATCCAACTCAGGTTGCCAGGCTGGGTGGCAAGCACCTTTACTCACTGAGCCATCTCGCCAGCCCAGGGTTGCTCTTGATGCATACTGCTGGAGCAGGCAATGGGTTGACACCCATCTAAGCCACTGAGAACCATTGCTGCCCTGAGTGGAGGAAACACTAGACCCTGTGGCACTGCAGCAGAGATGGCCTCCAAATCCTGTTTGTTTAGTTTCCTGCTATGAGCTACTGTTGGTGGGACCCAGGCCCATGCCTAGAACTTCACCGCCTGTGGTGTTGATAAGTAACTTTAAGGGTCTTTGTCCACATAGTCACAACAGACACTCCCCAAAGCCGTTACACTGTGCACGCTGCACCGGAATGCCTTGAATAGGTATCCTGCACCCCTCATTTAAATGTCTAAATTCAGCATCCTTTAAAGGTCCCAAAATATATTTCACTTTCCCCTCAAGGCACATTATTGTGTATTTACTGTAAATAACTAAAAAAAAAAAAACCCGAAAAGTCTGCCAGGTATGCTGTTTCAACGAATCTAGCTGTCACTGGCAGTCATTTCAGTTGTTTTTGTTTTTGTTTATTTGCTTTAAATACTTATTTTTATTTTACGTGTATGAGTGTATTGCCTGCATGTAGGTGGGTGCAGCCATGTTATGCAGTGCTGGAAGAGGTCATAAGTGGGCATCAAATTCACTGGGAATTGAACACAGGTTTTCTGCACAAGCAGTCAGTGCTTCTAACTGCTGAGGCATCTCTCCAGCCCCACTGGCAGTCATTTGTGACATGGAAAAGCAGACCTAAAGGTCTACTAGGAGTCTAAGCAGCCATTGGTGGGTTTTCTCCTTAGAACTCTGCCTGTGTGGCCTTCAGGCAAGTTGGCTGAGTGTATGGTGCAGCTTCATCTCATCTGATCAATTTTTAGCTTATGCTAACCTCTCTGTTGTCTTAATCTTCTCCTGACTTTCTCTTTCTCCTTTCTAGAACTAGTCTTTTTGCTCCTTTGTGTCAGAGGGTTAATTGCCCAGTGACAGTTATACTGAATTATACTGAATATCTGTGATGCTGAGAAATGGAATTGTAGGCACCCAAGCCTGCATAGCAACTGTAGAAAGCTTCATGGGGAAAGATGGTGGACCCGACCACAGTGTCTGGCACTGGAGTGGCACTGAGCCACTCTGAGGTGTCATACCAGTCTAGAGAATGGAACAGAACGTGGTGCTACCTACAGCCTTTATGCTCAGTTTGTCCAGCTGGCTGCAAACCACTGATCCTTCTAGAAGGAGGAGGTGGCTTTTGAAGAAATAGGCTGCAGCCACAGCCATGGTCCAGAGCATGACATCAAAACATTCATGTGGTCTATCTGTCAGGCTACTCTTTGATGGGACCTCTCATTCCCACCCTGACCTCCACATTGAAGGACAACTGACCATACCTGGGGACCACTCACCCTGTGGGCAAAACAGGCTCAGGATGGTGTTTCTGAAGCAGAGAGAGATGACTACATGCCCATACTTCCCTTTCACAGAGCCCTCAGGTCAGTCTGCAGAGCAGCACTCTTCTACTTGCATTCTTAGGAGACCACGTAGGTCACAAGTCAGAGCAGTTCCCAAAGACCCTGGAATCCACTGAGAAGATAATCCTATCAGAGCATGTGACACAGCAGTTAAAATCAGCTCTAAAACTGCCATGCTAGTACTTAGACTTTCTTTTCATCATTTGGCTTGTGTATCTGTGTGGTGTGTGTGCATGTGTGCATGTATGTTTATGTCGGGGGGCTAACTGGGGGGGGTGCATACACATGTGTACATGGGCATGTAGAGGCTAGAGACTGACATTGTATCTTCCTTATGTTTGAGGCAGCTTGAACCCAGAAGTTGCCAATTCCACTAGTCTAGCCAGGTAGCTTGCCCTGGGGAACCCATCTCAGCTTCCCAAGTCCAAGGCTTACAGGTGAGCTGCGAAGCCCATCCTGCATTTATCTGGGTGCTGGGGATCTAAACTCTGATCTTCATGTTTATGCAGCAAGTGCTTTACCCCATGAACTATTTCTCTAGTCTCTAGACTTTTTTATTTATTTTTTTATTTATTTATTTTTATTTTATGTATATGTGTGTTTTGCCTTGCATGTATCTAAGTGCACTGTGTGTGCATTGCCCACAGTGCTAGCTAGGTCAGAAGAGAGCATTGGATCCTGTGGAACTGGAGTTATGGATAGTTGTTAGCCACCATGTGAGTGCTGGGCACTAAACCTGGGTCCTCTGCAAGAACTGCCAGTGCTCTTAACTACTGAGCCATCTCTCCAGATCCTCTAGACTTTTTAAAAGAAGGGCAGAGGACTGGTGAAATGACTCATCTGGTACAGGCATCTGCCACCTAACAGCCTGACTGAATTGTTCCTGGAACCCACACAGAAGAGGGACAGAACAGACCCTCTGAAGGTTGTTGTCCTCTGACCTCCACAAATACACAAAAGAAAAAAAAAAATTGCCCTTTCAGGGAAAGGCTGCAGATATGGCTCAGTAGTAGCACATGTGTGGAAAAGTGGATTTGCTCATTGGCGCTATGAAAGGACCGTGAGAACAAAAGGAGAGGCTTTTCTGTTTGGCTGAAAATGAATCACGCAAGGGAACACAAATTTCTCCTAATTTTCCTCTTAATTACTTCACTTCCTCAGCTGCTCAGCAAGTAGATTTCCTAATTTCTTTTAGACTGTTGTTTTTCATAAGTTTGTATTTCCAGTATATTCCAGACAGTTTATCTGTTACTTTGTTGATGTCATCACTCTGGCCTGTGGTAAGATACCTCATTCTGCCTCCTCTCTGTCCTGTCCTCTGGGGACCTCTTCTTACAAACCTTGTCCCATTCAGCCTGTCAGCTTGGTGGGTCTGGACTCTCACATTCCTTGGTGTTGTCTTATCTTTTTCCCACCCCCATCTTTGTGTCCCGAATGTTTATGTAAAGAGTCCATTGTTAATGTTATCTACATGTAAATTGTTAGGTTTTTTTGGAAGAAAATTTTGATCGCACAAATTTTTGATCACACTTTGTTTTTTCAAAAGCATTAGTAAACATCTTCCTAGCTTGGAAGCTGCATGAGTTAGTGCTTGATTTGTGTGGTGAGGGGCACTGTGTACAAAACTAGTAGAATATGTGTGCATGATGACTTGTCTGAAGGGGAATTTACCATAACACTCATGTGTAGGTCCACTGAAGCCTGTCATGGCCTGGCTCAGATTGGATACAAAACAGCTGTTAAATAAATACATTATAATTTTTATTGCTTCTTGTGTTTTGCTTTGCTTTTAACATTTCGTGTGTGTGGATTAGAGGACAACTTTCATGAGTCAGTTTTCTACTTCCACAGTGTGGAAATCAAACTTTTGGTCATCAGACTTGATGGCAAGCATCTTTATTTGCTGAGCAATCTCCTACTCCTTGGTTTGGGGCAGGGTCTGTCTGTATAGTCGGGGCTGGCCCAGAACTCAGTCCTCCTGCCTCAGCCTCACAGATGCTGAGATTTCAGGTGTGTGCTGCTGTGTTTAATAATGCTTCATAATTTCCTGTGTCATTTGGAATATAATTTAAAATAGATTATTTATGGGTCTGTAGAGATGGCTAAGTGGTTAAGTGCTTGCTGCTCTTCCAGGGGACCTGAGTTTGGTTCCCAGCAAGCAGGTCAAGCAGCTTACGACCACCTGTAACTCCAGCTCCAGGGGATCTGACCCCCTCTTCTGACCTCTGCAGGTCTTTGCTTACACCCATATGGCATACATTTTCTCTCTCTCTCTTTCTCTCTCTGAAATAAATAAAATAATAAAAAATTAAAATAAGTTATTTTAAGTCTCCAAGATAGATGTGATTTTCCTTATGGTGGATTTTGGTGTATTGTGTAAATAAGAAAAAGTTTAACCCAGAATGCTTAATGATTTTGATTAGTTTTGACAAAGTGAAGATTAGCATTTTTGTGTGGAGCAGAAAACCAACCACGATGCAGTCTGTTTATATTCTTGCCCTATTTATGTTTGTTTATCCATCTTCTGGTTGTGATCATGGGATGTGCATGCACAAATAGCACCTTAAGTTTTCAGCCCCCTCCCTAAGCACAGCACATGCTTACCATGAAGCCAGGGCATCAGTAGAGAAGATGAGCCAGAGCCACACTGTGGCTTCTGCCAGAAAGACCCCCTAGAAAATGTTCATACCACCAAGGAATGGAGATGAAGCCTGCCTCCCGGTCAGGGGACTGAGGAGGGAAGAAGGTCATTTCTGAAGCTCAGTATCAGTATCCTTGAAGTTCATTCAGCATTCTCCCAGCAAGGTCTGTGACGGTTGCAGTGTGGGTTGTACAGAGTTGCCTTGGATGTTGTAGAGTTTGCTGCTCTGTAGCCAGTAGGTATGGACACTTAACTGGATGTCTCCTACAGGTTTTCTCCTGCTGCAGTTCCACAGTCATCAGGAGTCCCTAAGAGTAGGACTGCAGCTTCTAGGTGCTGCCAGCCTGGCTCACCTGGGTAGGTGGCTGGGCGGGTGGTGGTCGAGGAGGCCAATGGCAAGGACTTCTGAAATGGTAAGCCCTGGTAGAACTCTGCCTGGCATTCAAAACCCAGGGATGAGAACATGATTTGGATGGCAGCTCAGAGACTGATAGCTCCACATGTGCCGGGGGTTCGAACCAGCGACCCCCGGGCAGTGATGATTGGGGATGAGTAAGCACGCCGTTCACCAGCCCACACTTCCCCCAGTACTGGGAACACTCAGGTGCAATGGGGAGCCTAGTCAATCAGGGACTCATTTATTGCAGGTGTTACAGAGCTTATAAAGGCGCCTGGAAATCCCCCCTCCCCGCCGAGGGTGTATCTTAAGGATGGTCACGTGCTGATCATGCACTCCTCAGCAGTGCAGAAGTATTCTTCAGACTTTCAAAG
>NW_008353342.1:2888109-2925609 GCF_000622305.1 Nannospalax galili
GTCTTGTAAATTTTTACTCACAGAACATGGTCCATTATCAGTTTTAATTCCTTGGGGGCAATCCCAATGTAGCAAAGCACTGGAGAAAATGAGACTGAGCATGTTTAGACTTCTCTCCTGTATGAGCAGTAGCCCAACAGGCATGTGAGAATGTGTCGATGGACACAAAAATATACTTAAGCTTTCCAAAAGGAGCATAGTGTGTGACATCTGTTTGCCATAGGAATTGGGCTTGAGTCCCCTGGGGCTCACCCCTGGCTGTTTCAGAAGTGGTACCTGTACACAATAAGCCATCTTGTCTGCCTGCATTGCCTTGGGATAAAAGCCCAGGCAATCCTTGGTGCTCCCTAAGATGCTGTAAGAAAATAGGGGCTTCTCTCTCTTTAAGTAGCGTACGAGTCTGAATACTGTCAGAAAGCAATGGCCATGAGTTCCTTGAACTGAGCTGACCCATCACAAGTGTGGACGTATATTTTTGGTTTCTCATCTGCCCCCGGGGAATACTACCACTGCAGCTCCAAATCTGCCTCCATCAGTGAAAACATTATAGGCTTTTACTAAGGGCTCCCTCCGCCCCAGGATTCGGCAAGTGCTGCTGCCGGCAGGGCTGTAACATTCGGGGGTGGGGTGGATCCCCAGCCGCCTGCAGAATGCATGGGATGGGCCCCTCCCCCCAAGCCACCTTCCCCAGCCGGGCCTTCCCAGCCAACCCACCGGTCGCAGCACACTGCCAAATGTGGTTTTTAAAATTTTATTTATTTATTTATTTATTTATTTATTTTTCCACAAATGCACCTGGCAGCAGCCGGTCACTGGCCAGGGGGCGGTCTCCCGCCCGGCTTTCACGTGAGCCCCTGACTCCCACCAGTCACTGGGCGTGGGGCAGCATGTGTGCACGAGTTATTTCAAGGCAGGTAGGGTGGGAGGCTTTTGCTGCTGACCTGTGCACTCTGCTCCACCCCACCCTTCTGAAAAAGGCATCCATGGGTCCTGTTTTCATGGTTCCTGGGGGGCTCTGAAGCTGGCCAGGGCATGCCTGAGGTGCTGCTTGTTACTTTGGCTGCTTTTGGTTTCACTTCTGTTGTATTTCTGCATTCTTCCTCAAACTCTTCTCATGATCCCCAGTAAAAGCATTAGGCCCCAAGTAGCCAGGGAGCTAAATGAATCACCTCTGCCCAAACCTTTTGAGCTACCAGATTTGACAAATCCAATCCCCTGCTTTTAAGCATATCTCTCAGCTCTTTAAGCGCTGGGTCCTCAGGCTTAAAAGTTGCGTTACCCATCTTTCCAGGTCTTGCTTACCCCAAACTTCCGATTGGCCCCAATCCGTTTTTCTTCTTTCTTCTTTCTTTTCTTCTTTTCACCTTCCTTGGAGCCCCACGTTGGGTGCCAGTTGCTGGGGGTTTGAACCAGCAACCCCCAGGCAGTGATGATTGGGGATGAGTAAGCATGCCGTTCGCCAGCCCACGCCACCCCCAATACTGGGAACGCTCAGTCACAACAGGGAGCCTAGTCAAGCAGGGACTCATCTATTGCAGGTGTTACAGAACTTATAAAGGCACCTGGAAATCCCCCCTCCCCCCATGAGGGTGTATCTTAAGGATGGTCATACGCTGATCATGTGCTCCTCAGCAGTGCGGAAGTATTAGTCAGACTTTCAAAGCAAGCCAGGCCGCGCCCCTAGTAACTTCCATTCAGACCTATGCAAGGTAGGGCCTTTAGGTCCCCACACACATGCCCAGTGCTGACAGCCTGCTCTGAGCACCACACTCAAAGCACATAGACTGCTCAGGGGCACATGCTTGCCCTCCAAAAACAGAGTATTTTCTACCCATAATTCATCTTTGCAGCAAGTGGCTGCCTTTTCAGTGATTTGGAAGCTGATTTCACTTTTTGAGGCAAATAAGTAGCTCCAAAAGAATAGTAATAATTATCAAAATGTCAGATTTTACCAGTGGCTCCTTGCACAGCAGCTATGCTCTGGCCATTCTAGGCTCAGGCCTTTATGTGTCATGGTCACACAGGACTGGTGACTTTTGCACCCTCCGCAGGCCCTCATGACTTATAAATATCCAAAAAGTGGCCCATGTGGGAGAAATTCTTTGAAATCAGAGAATGTAGTTTAATGGAAAAAAATTGACTTTAGTAATCAGGGGAGTGCAAGTGAAAATAATAAGTTAATTTTGCTTAGTAAGGAAGAAAATGATTGTAAGTAGGCATGAACAGGTTCTACACCCAGGCTGTTCTCCACACTCCATGTGGGTCTGTAATTGGACTGGCTTATCTAAGGCTGACTTGACATCTACTATCTATCTACTTCTTCCTTTTCTAAGGATTTACTCTCAATCAGCTGAGACTTGCATTAAGTGTTAGTGGGAAAACCATTTCCCAGTGTGTGTTAGGAAAGAATCTACGTAAATGTTCTACATTGATCCAGTGCTCAGATCATGCATAGATTATGAGATGCTATTTGTCGACCACAATTAAACACTGGAAGGATTTTACCTTAGAATGGAAGGTAAAATACAGTGACTGCAAATTTGGTAGCACACACTTCAGCCCAGCTCTTGGGAGGTAGAAGCAGGAAGATCAGGAATTCAAAGTCAGCCTGGACTACTGGAGACCTTGCATCAAGAAACAAACAAAAATAATCAAAACAGTCAGGCATGGTGGCTCATGTCTTTAGTCCCAGCACTCTTGAGGCAGAGTCAGGCAGATCTTTGAAATCGAGGCCAGCCTAGATTATATGGCGAGTTCCATGCCAGCTGGGGCTAAAGGGAGATACTGTCTCAAAAAGACTGATAAATTTTTTTTCATAAGCCTCCAACAATAATATTGAATAAAAATAAACAGCAGTGGTCAGTTGAGAGGCTTTCTGTTGTACATTTCTCTAGTTAAAATTCTTTTCCACGTTCTTTTTTTTTTTTGAGGCAGGGTGTCCCTGTAGCCCCAGCTGTCCTGGAACTCACTACGTAGACCAGGCTGGCCTTGAACTCACAGAGATCTGCCTGCCTCGGCCTCCCAAGTGCTGGGATGCCATGCCTAGCCCTCTTTTCCACATTCTTAATGATGGTGTAATTTGGGACAGTTTTTTAAACTTTAGGTGTCTTGGTTTCCTTACCTGTCAAAGAGGTCAAATATGATGGTGGTGGTAAACTTCAAATGAAATAGCTCATTTGGCATGCTTGACATTATGTGTGGTGTAGTGTAACTGTCTGATAAATGTTAGTATTAAGCAAGTTATTTCTGTGTCTCAGTTTCCTCCTTTGTAAATTAGCATTAGCGGTCATTCCTCCATTTAGCTTAGGTGAAAGAAGGTACCAGAAGCACTTGGTATGAATCTGGCAGATAGTACCCACTGACCCAGCACCACCTGCTGTTTGTAACTCAAAGCTGCATATAAATCATACCAAGAAAATGCTAGGCTATGTGAAAACCCACATCCTCACACACAGACTGGAAGCTATATGTTAAAGTGACTGCTTCTAGAAAGATTACCAGTAGTGCTTGACTTTGGTACTTTTATATGTTCTTCCAACCTTCATTTTCAACAATAAGTATATTTTTTTAATTTATTTTTTTTTAAAAATCAGTGATTTTAGAGTTGAAACCTTCTGCTTGGCCCATAGCTAATTGGAGCAGCTGAGTCCCCTGAGTTTCTTGCAGGAACCACTTTTAGTCCTGGTTCTCTGGTCTTAGGTAGAGAGCATTTTAATATCCTCACAGCATAGCAGTGCTGTCCTGACACTCTGATGGGTTGCATCAGAGCTGTGCTCTAACCCCTGAATGCAGCCTGAAATCATGTGGGGAAATTTGAAATATACTGGTGTTGGACTCCTCCGTAGACCAATCAAATCCACACATCTGGAGCTGGGCCTTGAGCATTGATAGTTTTTAAAGACTTCCAAGGGAATTCTAATATGCAGTGAGAACCCCTCACTCCCATCTCAGGGTCTGCCCTAGCAGTAGTTCCTGAATTGTCCAGAGGAGAAGAACCCCTTGCAGGGGTCGGGAGATGGCTTAGCTATTAAAGCACTTGCCTTACAAGCATGAGAAATTGCTCCTCAGCACTCATGTAAATGCCAGGTGGGTCAGGCAGCCTGTAATTCAGCCTTGGAAGGCTGAGACTAAGACTCCCCGGAGCTAGCTGGCTAGGGAAATTTACCATATCTGTGAGATCTGGGTTTGACTGAGAGACTCTCCCTCGCTGAATAAGACAGAAGACCGATTGAAGATCATTCTCAACATTGACTTTGCACCTCCACATGCATGTACACACATACCCCTACATGTGCAAGTATACATTCAAATATAGACACAGCAACACACACACAGAAAAAGTGGAAGAAGAAAAAAGAATTCCATAGAATATTAGTTAAAAATACAGATGCCTGGGTCAGAGCCAGACCTAGTGAGTCTGAGCTTTCATAGAGGGGCGGGGGGGGGGTCTTGCTAAAATTTGCATGACATGAGCCACTTAATTAGGTGATTTGAGCATTGTGCAAATCTAGTAGAGGTCAGTCACTGGACATGGCCTCTTGATTAGTCAAAAGATCAGCTAAATCCAAAATGCTGAAGCTGCCACCAGCATAATCCAGAGGCCCAGAAGCACACTTTAACAGTAAAGTAATTAAATAATATGGTCATTTATTCTCAGGTATCATGTCTACATAATTGCATGTGCTATACTTTTGTGTGACTGTCAGCCAGTAAACATGTTTACATCAGCATCACCACAAACACACAAGTTAATGAGTTGCATGGTGTTACCATACCTATGTCACTGGCTAGTAGGGTTCCTTACTCTGTTGTATGCAGTCTGTCATTGCCTGAAACATCGTTATGCAGTAGCACATGACTGTTTAACAGTCTGCCTGGTGATTCTCATCAGAGTGGTATGGGTACTCTGCCAGATTCCCTGGGCTGCAAACTGGGAGCCCCTAGAGGAACCTGTAGGCATTCTAGAGCCACCCTCGAGGTCTCAGATTCTAACAGAGTGCATCTAGAATACTATGGGCACTGGGATTTTGGATTCAAGTGTGCAGTCACCAGCAAAGTTAAAGTTCAAGGACTCAGCAGCACCACTATCTGGAACTTAGCTGTGCAAAATATAGCACCCCATCCAGTCTCGCTCAGCATGACTGGGGATGGGCCCTGGCAGTATGCGTTTTAGGAATATCTCAGTATATCTCAGTGCCTCTGACACCTGTTGTAGATCAGTGCCATGAAGAACTCACTCCCTGAGACTGTCCACTGGTCTGGGCTGTGTCAGGCCTGTGCTGCTGGTGGCCCAGGACCACTCAGGAAGAACACTGCTCCAGGGTGCCCCTTTGTTCTGGGCACTTTGAAGTTGTAGGTTTTGTGTCATCCACAGCCAGCATCCTTGTGTTCCTGCTGCTCCCACTTGGCCCTTGATGACTAAACACGGCTGTATTCCACCCATGACTGGCAGGACTTGTTTTCTTTATTGTTGGTAAAGTGCTGTGATTGAGCACCAATTTTTCTTTTCTTTCTTTTTCTTTTTGGTCTTTTTGAGACAGGGTCTCCCAGTAGCCTCAGCTGGTCTGGGACTCACTCTGTAGACCAGGCTGGCTTCAAACTCACAGAGATCCACCTGCCTTTGCCTCCCTAGTGCTGGAACTAAAAGGTGTGTACCACAAAGCCCAGCTGAGTACCAAATGTTCAAAGGTGGTGACCCAAGTCTGGTCTTGAGTACCAGTCATTGAAGCAGAGATGGGTGTGTTTTTGCAGCACATAACATCTGCCTCTCTATTTTGCAGGATTTTTAATCAGCCTGCCTTAGCATGGTCCTCTCAGCCTCAGACTGGTAGTGACCACGCCTGTTGGAGAAGAGGAAGGCAAGAGGCTAGTGACTTGCTGTGTCCTGGGGACCGGGAAGACCTGGAAGTCAGGAGGATGGCACAAACCCACAGTCTGCCCATCCACATAAGGAAGGACCCATGGGAAGTCACAGGAAGGACAGAGCATGTGATGAAGAAGGTTGTGTGGGAAGAAGAGATGAGGATGCCGGCTCCTGCCAAGTGGCAGCATGTGAGCTTGGAAAGCTGGAAGCAGCCAAAGAAGTTAGGGAGGCAGATGTCCGATGGTGACGCAGAGAAGGTGTTTCAGGATCTGTACCCATTTGTTCCAGGAGAGCACATGCTAGCTTCTCATAGCAAAAAGAAGTCCCAGTCCTTGCCTCGGGTTCTTTCCCCCGAGAGCTTGAATTTCACAGAAATTCCCATTCTGCTACATGATGGCAACTTCCCAGGTATCCCAAAAGTACCACCATACCCTCCCAGCTGCCCACCACCTTTAGAACCCACGAGGAACCCTGAGAAGGCTGGCTCTTCAGGCCCTTTTCCCAGGCCTAAGTTCGGGAAACCCCTTAAGCCTCCATCTTATGGCTCCCACCCACAGTCTAGGAGTGGCGAAGATGGTAGCTTTCAGGATCGCCAGCACACAGAGTCACACAGTTCCTACCTGACCAGAAGTCATGATCCCAGACACGAGTTGGGTGTCTTGGACTCTGGCTTGGAGCCTCCAGTGTATGTGCCTCCACCTTCATACAGGTCACCCCCCCAGCACATTCCAAACCCTTACTTGGAAGACCCTGTGCCCAGTCATGTCAACAGCCAGGGTCCACAGCAGCTTCTACCCGAGACACCTGGGGCCAGCTCTCCACTTCCTTCTGGCTCCCTTGCGACCAGCCACTTGGATGCAGTGCTAGGCTCCCCACCAAGAGGGGTCCCTCCACACCCCCTTTCTGCAGCTGCCACTGGGGGTTCTGTTCAGTACATCCCCTTTGATGACCCCCGAATCCGACATATCAAACTAGCTCAGCCCCCAGACTTGTATGAAGAGGCAAAGCTTGATGACAGAGCCTATAGCTCTGGTCCCATCACTACCCAGCAGCTAGCTCATGGGAAAAGGCAGTGTGATAATGCCCTTTCACCACCCCAGGGCCTGATATCCCAGTCAGGCAATGAGAGGGGCCGAGCCCTTGCTGATTCCAGCCCCAGGTGGTTACATGGCCCCATGGACATTGAACATGGAAGCTTCTCTGGCCATACTGACCAACCTGTTGTCAGAGGACCGCCGACTGATATTAGAGACAGTCACCTTAACCAGGTAGGCCACACCCCTTTCCCATACCCACAGAGCGAGAGTACCTGTCACACCCACACCAAGCTCAGAAAGTTTGAAACTGGGATTCAGAGCAAGAAAAGTTCGAAGAAAAAAAATGAGACTATATTTTGTTTGGTTTCCATCCCAGTTAAATCTGACTCACATCTGCCAGATACGGATAGGAACAACAATGACTTGAAACCGAGCACTGATAAGATGCATGGCCCGGGTAAGAGCACAGCATTGGAAGAACAGAGTCTGCTGAGCATGTCTTCCACCGACCTGGAGCTACAGGCCCTCATGGGAAACATGGCTTGGAGAAGAGAATTCCCAAAGCAAGATCTGGAAGAACCAGAAGACGAACTAACAAATAACCTCAGATTCATCCACCTCACCAAACCTAGGGCGCTCCAGTCCTCTGGCTCATGGCCCAGCCAGCAGTACAGAGATCAGCAGACACAAACCAGCCTCCCTGAAGACTCGACAAGTTCGCAGCTCCTCCCTGCCACAAAACCAGGAGGGCGCAGCAATGCAGGCTTGACCCCAAAATGTCCAGACTCCACCACCTCCAAAGCTCACATGCATACAGCCTTAGCATCCAGTGACCAAAAACAGAAGCCCAGTGTACCTCACCTCAGAGGTCAAATGTCCCTCAGCCCATCTCACAATAGTGCTTTCTCAAGGACTTCTTCAGCCATAAACCAGGCACCTGTGCCAAAAGGAGGCTCAGCTAAGTCTGGCGTGGATGTTTCTGGACATGGGGCCAGTCCTGAGCCCAAGCCAGAGGTGGTGAAGGGGGAGCCTACAGCAGGCCTATGCAACAGCACACAGCTGTTTGGTCAGTTTCTCTTGAAACCTGTTAGCCGCAGGCCCTGGGATCTGATAAGTCAATTAGAAAGTTTTAACAAGGAGCTTCAAGAAGAGGAAGAAAGCCATGATGCGAGGGGCGGTGGCAGCAGTGAAGACAGTGGGGAAGAGCGGCAGCAGGACTGTGCAGACTCCAGGCCCAGCGCCTGGGGCTGTGGTGAAACCAGCCAGGGACGGAGAGTAGAGCAGCACTCAACAGCACAGGTGCCAGAGGACCCAGGGCTGCAGACCAGAAGACCTAGAAGCATGTCAGAGTGTTGGCATGAGGAACCAAAACCTGGCCACACATGTGCCAGTCCTGGATCCCCTGGCTACCCACAGGCAGAGGACCGCAGAGGCAATCCTGTCCAGCATGCAGATGGAAGCCAGATGGCAGAGCAGCAAAGCCAGGAGGTTGTAAATGGGGTGTGTGAGCGAGCTGTCAGCCCAGGTCTTCTGAACAGGAAGGTGTCCTCTAGACCAAGTGACACAAAAGCAGTGCCCCCATCCTATCTGAAGGAACTGAAGGAAAGTGAAAAACTCAACAAACTCAGTGATGCTTTAGGGTCTGTGCAGCTGGGTGGAGAGATGCCTCCAAAGGTGGACAATGGGGAGGAGAGGGACACAGAGGTCCCACTGTCCCTTGTTAACAAATATCAAGGCCTCTCAGTGCCAGATTTGAGGTCTTTGTGGCTCACACTGGGACAAGAGCAGAGGGCCTTTAAGTCAGACGAGCCTCTGGGTGTAGTGAGTGTGATGGAAGTCCCCCCAAATGAGTCCCTGCAGGAGAGAGCAGAAAGGATCCTGGGCATTGAGGTGGCTGTGGAGTCCCTCCTTCCAGGTGCCAGGAGAGGGGGACAGAGCCAGCATCCTGAACCCAATGCAAGTGCCTGTAGCCCAGAGTCCCCCAGGAAGGACTCATCACCCAGCTCAATACCCTCAGGTGGCCCCTCAGTGACCACCAATACCTTCTATGGCAGGAGAAAGTGTGGCTGGACTGAGAGTCCCCTCTTTGTAGGAGAAAGGGCCCCCCAGGCTCCCATGTGCTCAGGCAAGGATGGGTTCCCTGTCAGCCAGGCCACCAGCCCTGAGTCTCTGCTCAGCCCCTCAGAGCCCAAGTCTTTTGAGGAGAAGGATGAGGAGACAAAACCACCTGTCAAGTCTACTCTGTTCCATTTCACGGAAAAGACCCCATGTGTGATGGGCTCAGAGAAAAGGCTCAGAAGCCCTTCCAAAGTGATTGAGAGTTTACAAGAGAAGCTGGTATCCCCCCCGAGGAAGGCAGACCCAGACCGCTTGAAAAGGATGTGGGAGGTGAGCACCCTGTCTCGGATGAGGTGTCTGAGTGCTGCCAGAAGTGCGGACTCCATGGTGGAGCTGGAGCATCTAAAGGCTTCCAGGGGCCAGGCCTGCCAGCCAGGAGCCCTTGTGTCCTTGAGCAGTGAGGACCAGGCATGGTGGACAGGACACTCGCCCTCTATCTCTCAGGACATCACTTCTCCAGAAGAAAATGGGCACCCTGAAACCCCAAAGGAGAAGACAGTGGATCAGGACTTCTGGTGCCCAGGTGAGGAGTTGGGCCAGAGAGCGGGTGTTTGGTGTTAGTTTGAATCCTATGATCATCAAAAAATAACTGGTTGGTGGGCATCCTGAGGTTGACCTTGTAATGGTTTCATAAAAAGATCCTTTAAAGGATCTTTTAAAAGATCCTCCTAAGGGTCATCCCAGCACTTAGGAGGTTGAGGCAAGAGGAACCTGAGTAAGGCCAGCCTGGGATACATAGCAAAATTTTGTATTTATTTACTTTGATGTTTTTGAGACAGGGTCTCCCTGTAGCCCCAGCTGTCCTGGAACTCACTATGTAGACCAGGCTGGCCTTGAATTCACAAAGATCCACTTGCTTCTGCCTCCCAAGTACTGGGATAAAAGGCATGTGCTACCACACCCAGCCCAGATTTTGTCTTTAAAAGAGACAGAGAGAGGGAGAGAGAGAGTCTGGGAAGGTGGTTAAGTGAGTAAACAGCATTTATCACACAAGCCTGGTGACCTGAATTCAATCCCCCAAATCCACATAAAGGTTGAAGGACAGAACCAACTCCACAAAGTTCTCTTCTGACCTCCACATGTGCACTGTGGCATGTCTGTCCCCCACACATCATGCACACCCACACACAATGATGATAAATAATTTTTTGCTGTTTCCTACATTTTTTAATATTATTTTTTTAGAAGCATATCATTACAGCTTTAACATGCCCAATAACAATTTTCAGAGCAAAGACTCCTTCAAAAGTAGCTATAAAATTTCTAGGTTCGCTTTTTAATCAATACAGTTATACAATATTGAATTCAGTATAAGCCCTGTAACACATAAAATTGAATGAGTTTTTAACCATATAAAAAGATCTCCATTACATTTTGGAATATATTGTTCCTTGTAGAAAGACTCATTGCTTTTGCCACCCTTTAAAAAAGATCTCCATTTCATTTTAGAATATATTGTTCCTTGCAGAAAGACTCATTGTTTTTGCTACTGAGATGTTGGTGCATGCGTCCACCTCTGTATGTGTCTAATTATTACTAGTCATAATCATTTGCACTCGGATCCTTGGTGCCTGTGTATCTGATGACTTTATAGATAAATATATTTTTTAACCCTTCATTTTCAAAACATTATCCAGAAGTGTTTTCAAAAATATTAAGAATAGAGATCTTATGTATTTTAAATGATTACATCTTTATAGAAATTAGCTATGAAAAAAACTATATGAAATTATCCTCATAAACAGCATCTCAGGCCTCTCAGTCTACAGAGGTGGACGTCATAATAAAGCACTCCTGCATGGTTGTGGGCAGCTCGATGCCTTGTGCTGGAGGCCCTAGTGTCTGTGCTCTTATTTTCTTCCCAGATAACAGGCACTCACACAAATGACCCATCAACTACATTTTTTTTAACTTAAAATTTTTTTGATATTTTTATTTTGTGTATATGAGTGTTTTGTCTGCATGTATGTACACATGCGCCTGTGCATGCAATACCCATGGAGGTCAAAAGAGAGTGTTGGATAGATACTCTGGAACCGGAGTTTTGGATAGTGGTGAACTGCCATGTGGGTGCTAGGAACTGAATCTAGGTCCTCTGCAAGAGCAGCCAATGTGCTTAACTACTCTCCAGCCCCTTTATTAACCTCTTAATAAAAGATATACCATGTGATTTGATAAACTAGCTGTCCCATTGGGCTGTGGCTTTCATTTGTGTCTTCTAGAACTCTGCCTACACTCAGTGTTTTCTGTTTTTGTTATCTCACTGTTTTATCCACTATCCTAGTCCATTTCCTGTTATGACAGAATCTCTGAGAATGGTAATTTATACAGAAGAGAGGTTTGTGTTGATTCAGAGTTCTGGAGCCTGAGAAGTTCAAGCCTGGGCAATGTGTCTGGGAGGGGCTCTTGCTGCTTCATAGCATGATGGAGGGAGGGGGCGTGGGTGAGGCTGAGGGGAGTGCCAGACTCCCCGGAACAGCATACCTGCTTCAAGATCTAATCACTCCGTAAGGCTCCATCCAATCCACCTCCTTTCAGTACCTTAATACCAGGGACTAAGTCCTAGTGCCTGTTTTAAGGGAGACAAATCATATTCATATCACACACCACTTCTGCCAAGTTTTAACCACTAAATCTCAGGCAAGGAGTCCTGCAGGCCTCGGTTGTCTTAATGTGTTTTTGGAGCCTCTGATTTGTGGAGCCATGAGATAGCTTCCCATGACAGCAATAGTGATTTTCATCTAAATTCCATTTCACCTTAGAGCTGACAAAATAAGCCTGGAGAATTCTTGGGACCTCTCAGCACTCTCTTTAGAAATTGGAAATTAATCGGTTATACATCCTAGAAATGTCTGGAAAAGGAGCTGAGGGAAATACCAAGAGGAATGCATCACAAGTCACAGACCAGAGGGGACTTTCAGTCACTTATGCAGAATATTCCAGAGTAAGGAAAGAAGCTGTCCCCTCCTGAGCAAGGCTCCCCCTTCCTCAGCTGCATCAACAGGGGTCTGCATTGCTGCTTTTGCTTTCTGTCTTGAAATACAAAAATTTAGGAGTAAATGGAAGTGTGCAATTTTACCAGCTGGAAGAATCTAGAAATGCTTATTTTAAAAGCTGCTTGATGGACTGGAGAGATGCTCAGTGGTTAAAATCATTTGCTACTTTTGCAGAGGGTTAAAGTTCAGTTCCTAGCACCCATGTCAAGTGACTCACAACTGTCTTAATTCCAGGTGCAAGGGATCCAGTGCCCTCTTATGGCCTCCATAGGTACCTGCATGTCTATGCAGAGACACACAGACATGCACACATAAATAAAAATAAAACAAATCTCAAATAACTAAAAATCTACTTGTGACCCTTTGATCATTTCCACAAGGGTAGTGTGACTGTCAGTAGGCTCGGCTGTGGTAGTGCTTCCTATTGAAACTGCCCCTCTGTCACATCCCTGTTTTAGCCACTGACTTGACAAGTTGGGTCTTTGCTGAGGAAGAGTAACATGCTAAGAATATGAAATCATGGGCTGGCAAGATAGTACAGTGGATAAAGGTTCTTGTTGCTAAGCCTGATAGCTTGGGTTTAGTCCCTTGGACCAACATGGTGGAAGGAGAGAACCAACTCAGTTGCTTCTAACCTTCACATCTGAGCTTTGGTACATAAATATCCCCCTACCCATAAATAAATATAAATTCAGATTTAAAAAATCAAACTATTTTAAAAGGAATATGAACATTTTGCCATTTTAATAGAAAAGACATTAAATGGCCCATTTTTCAAGCTGTGAGGATTGAGTGACTTAAGTTTTTGTATATATTTGTCTAGTACAATATGATGCTTTGATGTAAGTTATTATAGAATCATTAAATCTAGCTAATTAACCTGTTACCTCACATAGTTTTGTTGTTATGGTGGTGGTTGTTGTTTGAGAAAGGGTCTTCCTGTAGCCCAAGCTGGCCTGCTACTCACTGTGGAAACCAGGCTGGCCCCAATCTCACACAGATCCACCAGCCTCTGCCTTCTGAGTGCTGGGACTATAGGTGCGTGCCACCACACCTGGCTCACACAGTCATTTTTATTATGAAAACCCTTAACAGCTGCTCTTTGCATCTTTCAGTGCAGGGCTAAAAAAAACTCATTTATTATTTTTATGTGTATGAGTGTATTGCCTGCATTTGTATAAGTATACCCATGTCATGCAGTGCCTGTGGAGATCAGAAGATGGCATGAGATCCCCTAGAACTGGAGTTGTAGATGGTTGTTAGCCTTTTTGTGGGTGGTGGGATTCAAACCCGGGTCCTCTGCAAGAGCAGTCAGTGCTCTTAACTGACTGAACCATCTCTCCAGCCCATCGGTACAATATTTTTTTAAAGGGGAGGGGCAGGGGCAACCCATCTATTGGGCACGTGCTCCTCCAAATACAGGATTTTTTTAATGTTTAAATTATGTGTATATGTGTGTAGGTATGTGTACATAAATGTAGTACCCATGGAGGTCAAAAGAGGGCTTCAGATCCCCTGGTGCTGGAGTTAGAGGTGGTTGTGAGCTGCCTGATATGGATGTTAGGAACTGAATGTGGGTCTTCTGCCAGAGCAATATGCTCTCCTAACCACTAAGCCATCTCTCCAGCCCAAGTATGCTGTCATTAGTCCCCATCCATGCAGTATATCTCATGAGCCTACCCCTCCTGTCTCACTGTCCCCAAGTATCTTTTGACTGACTGACATTTCCCCATATCTGCCAAACACTCCAGTCTCTGGTAACCCTCTGCTCCTGTAGAGAACATTTTTTTGATTGCACACTCATTCGTGTCTTTCTGTGCCTGGCCTATTTCACTTAGCAGAATGTCACCAGGTTCATGTGTGTTCATACAAGTGGCAGGGTTTCCTTTTATGGCTGGCTAGTACTTTACTGTGTATGCACACCACACTTCCTCTGTCCATTGGCTGGTTGCTTCCATCTCTTGGTTACTGTGACAGCTCTGTAAGGAGCATGGTGGGATGGTCTCCTGAGAACACCTACTGCTTTTCCTTCAGATATGTACCCAGTAGTGATCACTGGTTTGTATGGTAGCTCTACTTTGGGTATCTTAAGGGTCTCATCCTCTTTACACAGTGACTACACTAATTCACATTCTTACCTTGTGTGAAAAGCTTCCCCTTTCCACCCACCCTTTACAGTAATTGATATGCTTTGTCTTTTTGACAACAGACATGCCAACTGGAGCAGAATGATCTCACTGTGATTTTGATTTGCATTTCCTGATGATTATGCTGCTGAACATATGTATTTCTAACTCATTTGTTTTTAAGAAGTATCAATTCAGATAGTTTGTATTTTTTAAACATTCATTTATTTGTGTGTGTGTCTTGGGAAGGTAGTTGTATATTCCACAGTGAGGCATGTGGAAGTCAGAGGACAATTCGCAGGAGTCACTCTCTCCCTCTACCATGTGGGCCCCAGGGCTCAAACTCAGGTTGTCTGACTTGACAGCAAGCACCTTTACCTGTTGAGCCATTTCACTAGCCCCTATTTTGGACATTTAAAAAACCAGGGTGCTTGTGTTCTTGATATTGAGTGAGCCCCTTGTGTGCTTCTGTGTTAGCCACTGGAGGCATGTGGTTAGCAAATACTCTCTCCCATTCTGCAAGATCCTCTCTATTGTTTCCTTTGCTGTGCGGAACTTTTGACTTGATATAATCCTGTTTTGACTACTTTTGCTTTTGTTATCAATGCTTTTGATAGAAAGATCACTGGCCATACTGACGCCATTTCCCTGTTTTCTTCTGATAGTTTCATAGTTTGGAGTCTTTTAAGTCTTTAATCAGTTTTGAACTGATTTTTGTAGTTGGAGGATGTGAAAGCCTAACTTTGTTTTGCTGTGTTTGGATATCCAGTTTTTACTACTATTTACTACTAGTTTCAGAAAAGACTATCCTCTCTTATCTGTTTTTGGCTCTTTTGTTAAAAGACTAGTTGCTGGTAAATGCATGTGATGTCTGAGCTGTCTCTTCTGCTCCATTTACCAGGGTACATTTTTCTACCATCATTGTTCTGCTTCCCTGATGGCAGATTTGTGATGTTTTGAAGTCAAATAGCATGATGTTTCTAGCTCTGTTCTTTTTGCTCAAGATTTCTTTGGCTTAGCATGTTCAAGGCCCTGGGTTTGATCCCTAGTACCATAAAAAATTTGTAGCCTTTGGGATTCCAAAGGGTTTTGGGGGGGGCTTAAATTTTTATGAATAATAGGATTGATATTTTGATTAGGGATTGTATTGACTTTATCTGCTGCTTTGAGGAATATGGATATTCTGACAATGTCTAGTTTCCCAATCCATATCTGTAGAGTGCTTTTCTATGCAGTGTCTTCAGTTCCCTTGTTTTGTAGTTTTATAATGTAAAAGTCTTCTACCTCCTTGATTAAATTTATTCCTAGGGATTTTGTTTTGTAGCTATTACAAATGAGAGCGTTTCAATGATTTCTCTTTCAGATAGTTTGCTATTAGTGTGTAGAAACATTAGTGATTCTGCATGTTAACTTTTTTTCCCCATATGGGGGACAGCAGTTTGAGAACAAACAGACCACTGGGCTGCCTCTCAGGGAGCAGAGAAACAGCAACCAGCAGGGGAAGTCAGACATCATTTATAAGGAGTTGGGTGTTTGGGTAACTTTCCATGATATAGGCTGGGCAGCTTAGATCAGGATTGGTTGATCTCCTCATAAGCAACGGGATTTTTCCCAGGGCTAAGTTCGAACCCACCATTTTAGAATATTGGGAGGTGTGCTGCCATTTTAAGGGTCTGCCAGAAACCTAACATTCCAGCCTTTTGTTGATGGTAAGGGACAATGGTGGTCTTTAACTACTTCCTGCTGGACAGGGATGTCAGCAAAGAGGGGTGATCTCAAAAGGCTGGAACATCCATCTGAAGTGTCGTGTCAGATGGGCAGGTAGGAAACCTGAGGGAACTTGGTTAAGAGTATCTGGTTCGCTGACCATTGGATCATCTCATTGATTCTGTCAGAAGGTAAGTGGGACAGAGGAAAGCAGATGGACTCATAATCTTGGGCCTGATGTGGTGAGTGGTGGGAGCTGGCATAGGCAAGGTTGTCCATATCACAGTCAGGAGTGCCTACTCAGCAGTTTGGTTTGGTAAAATGAGGAAACAGGTCATAAGAAGCCCAGGCATTCCTCCCGGGTTTCAGGCACCATGTGTATGGAAGCGTGTAACAAAGACCACTGACCAGGATAACTCCATGGGGGTACAGAAGTTTATTTGAGAGCAAACAGATTACTGGGCTGCCTCTCAGGGAACAGAGAAACAGCCTTGTATGTTGATTTTTGTATCCTGGAACTTTACCGAATTTATCTACTGGATATACAGTTTTTAAAAAGTATTTATTTCAATTCTCTGTGTGTATTAATTACCTTTCTGTTAGTATGTTAAAACACCATGACCAAGGGAACTTATAAAAAGATGAGTTTATTTGAGCTTACAGTTCCATAGGGATTAGAGTCCATCATGGCCAGAAGGCATGGTGGCAGGAGGTATCCAGAGTAGAAAGGGGAGTGCTCACACCTTCAAGCAGGCACAGGAAGCAGAGAGTGACTGGAAATCCAGCAAGGTTTAAGAATTCTCTAAGCCTTCCCCCAGGGATGCACTTTCTCCAGTATGGCCACATCTTCTAAGACCTCTCAGAACAGCGCCACCAAAATTTCCAAATACTTAGAGCCTGTGGGGAGCATTCTCATTCAAACCACGCTATGAGCAGTTTTGCCTGTATGTGTGTGAGTGCAATTATGTGTGTAATGCCTGTGGAGGCCAGAAGAGGGTGTCAGATCCCCTGAAACTGGAGTTACAGTTGTTAGCTGCCTTGTGGGTGCTGGGAACCAAACCCAGGTCCTCTTGCAAGAGCAGCCAGTGCTCTTAATGTTGAGCCATCTCTCCAGCCAATGGATATAACCGTTTTGATGAGGTTATTAACATTTTTTACATATGATGAGATCATGTAATTTTCAAAACAGGAATGTATTTAATTTGGTCCTTTCTAATGTGAACATCCCTCATTTCCTTTTCTTGTCTGTGTTCTCAGTGCTTTCAACACTGTGCTGAATAGAAGTGGTGAAAGTAGGCTTCAAGATCTTAGAGGAAAACCTTTTTTTGAAATTTATTTACTTTTATGTATATGAGTATTCTACCTGCATGTATATAAGTGCACCACATGCATGCAGTGCCCTTAGAGGACAGAAGAGGGTGTTGGAACCCCCGGAACAGGAGTTACAGTTGGCTTTTAGCCATTATGTGGGTGCTAGGAACTGAATCCACGTCCTCTACGAGAGCAGCCAGTGCTCTTAACTGCTGAGCCATCCCTCCAGCCCCTGAAAGCCCTTTTTATTACATGTTTTAATTTACTGAGGATGCATGCATGTGCCATGAGGCATGCATGGAGGTTAGAGGACAACATGGCAGTAGTCAGTTCTCCCTCCACAGTGTGGGTCCCAGGGATCTGACTCAGGCTGTCAGGCTTGGAGGCTCATACTTTAACCCCCTGAGCTATCTCATCACACCTAGAGGGAATGAGAAGATGGGTCCTTGGATAAAGCACTTGTTACTCAAGCCTGATGAGTTCAGATCCTCAGAACCCATGCAAAAGCCAGGTACACTGGTGTCCACATCTGTAACCCCAGTGTGCCCTTACCAGGAGTGGGGAGGCCGAAAAGTTGAAAGCTCGTGGATCAACTGGCCTGATGAAATAGGGAATTGCCAACAGTGCACTGATCAGCTGGTCTGGAGGAGCACTGAACAACAGAAACTCTGTTTCAAGTATGGTGGAAGTAGAGGTCCAACACCTAAGGTTGTCCTCTGACTTCCACACACATGCCCTGGCATTTGTACATCTGTGCCTGTTTCTCTCTCTCTCTCTCTCTCTCTCTCTCTCTCTCTCTCTCTCTCTCTCACACACACACACACACACACACACAATGCTAGCTGGATAGCTGGGAATGTGTTGTATGACCCTTTTGTGCCTAAGATTATGCCCTCTGAGCCTAGTTTGTCGAGGATTTTTATTGAAGTTTTGTAAGGTGCTTTTCACTGCATCTTTTGAAATGATAAGGTCTCTCATTCTTTCCATTAGCGATATGTCAAGTTGTTGGCTGGCATATGTGGATCCACTCTTGTGTCCCGGGGGCGTCTCACTTGTGCTGCTGGGCAGTCTTTTTGATGTGCTATGGTTTGATTTGTTGGTCTGAGTGGAGGATTTTTGTTCTTATGTTCACTAGGGAGATAGGACTGTAGTTTTCTTTGTGCTGTTGTGAGCTTATCTGGTTTTGGTGTCAGGATAAAACTGACCTGGTAGATTGAGTTTGGAAGTAATCTCTTCTTGTTAACTTTTTGTAATAGTTTAAGAAGTGGTACTAATTCTTCAAATGGTTTAGAAATTTAGAAGTGAACAAGGTTCTGTTCTATTCTGTTCTGTTCTGTGTATCTGTCTGTCTGTCTGTCTGTGGGTTTTTTTTAAAAAGAGTCCTACTTTGTTGTCATGCTAACCTATAACTCATGCAGGCCTTGAGCTAGAGATCCTTCTGCCTCAGTTACTCCATATACTAGGATTATAGACATGCAGTATCCTACCTAGTTCTTGGGGAGTGTGTGTGTGTGTGTGTGTGTGTGTGTGTGTGTGTGTTTGGTTTTTGGGTTTTGAGACAGGGGCTCATGTAGCCCAGGTTTGTCCCTAACTCTTTAAATATTCCTGCCTCAGCTTACTAAGTGGTGAAATGACAGGCACTGCCACCATACCCAGTTGGTTTTTCCTTTATCTAGACACCTTTTAAAAATTTTTAAATTTTAATTTTATATGTATGAGTGTTATACCTGCATGTATGTAAATGCACCTGTGTTGTACATTGCCCACAGAGGACAGAAGAGGAAGTCAGATCCCCCGGAACTGGAGTTACAGACGGTTGTTAGCTGCCATGTGGGTGCTGGGATTCAAACCCAGGTCTTCTGCAGGCTTTTAAATAACCAATTCCATTTCCTTATTCGTTATGGGTCTGTTCACAGTATGTATTGTTTCCTAAATCAGTCTTCACAGGTTGCATGTCAGGAATTTAACCATGTCTTCTAGATTATTTGAGGAGTTTTATTATTTATTTATTTAATTTTATGTATATGAGTGTATTGCCTACATATATGTAAGTGCACCCATGTTGTGCAGTGCCTCAGAAGATGGCATTGGATCCCCTGGAACTGGAGTTACAGATGGTTGTCAACTACTGTGTGGGTGCTGGGAATTGAACTTGGGTTCTCTGCAAGAGCAGCAAGTGCTTTTAACCACTGAACCATCTCTCCATCCCTGATTATTCAGTTTTTTTGGTTTAATATATAGTTGTTCGTAATACCCTTTTATGGCCTTTTGTATTTCTGTGTTTTCAGCTGTAATATCTCCTTTTCAATTCTGATTTATTTGTTTGAGTCTTATTTTTCTGTAGTCTAGCCAAAGGTTGCTATGTTTGTATCTTTTCAAAATGATTCCTTTTTTCATTGAACAAGCATCTAGGGTTTCTTGTAAGTTTCGGTACAGATCTCATCCTGCTACTCTTTCTCCTAATGGGAGTGTCTGCATGCACACACACATACACACACACACACACACACATACACACACACACACTGCTGATTTGAAGTGCAGGTTCAAACTGGTGTAGTTTTCCAAAGTGGGTTTCTTTGCCTATGAAATCAGTTCCACTTCTTATGAAATCAGTTCCACTTCTTGAGATCTATGGGGATTTTAAAGTAAGACATTTGTAATAAAACACCCATTTGCAGATATTAATGTCTGTTAATGGACACATATTTCAGGGAGTACTTTATACCATAAAATTCTATTCTGTAAATTAATGATCCCTCGGGTTTGGGTTTGGCATGTGAATGGAGTCTGTCATATCTGAAAACAGGCAGATGCTGAGTGTTATCTTTAGGCAGCCATTAAAAATGCCTCCTCATGACCTTTTATTTTTAAACTGGGTGCAGTTTAAGAATTTTTAGCTGGATGCGATGGCACATACCTTTTATCCCAGTATCTGGGAGGCAGAGGCAGGCAGATCTCTGTGAGTTCTAGGCAAGGCTGGGCTACACAGCAAGTTTCAGACTAGCCAGTGCTACACATTGAGACCCTGTCTCAAAAAATATTTTTTTATGCTGACAGAGATTAAACCTAGGCCCTTGTGGCTGCTGAGTATGGGAAACGTGGCTCTTCCAAACCAAGATACACTCTCCGTGTAAAATCTATCACCAGGTTTCAAAGACACAGTGCAAAAAAAAGCCTAAAATAACTTCATAATTTTACACTTAAATGTTACATGTTGAAATGATAATGTTCTGGACATGTTTAGTAAAATATATTTTGTATGTATGTGGTGAAATAAAGCATATTATTAAAGATAATTTCACCTGCTTCCTTTTATTTATTTCAACATAGCCACCAGAAAATTTAAAAGAACATTACCTGGCTCACACTCTGTTTTTGTTGGACCTAGACTATCCATCCATTAAAGAGCTTATTGTTCTAGAGAATTCTTTCCATGGCTCCCTGTGTTAGGAGTCTTAGTTTCTACTTTGGGCTGAGAGGTGCAGGTGCATTCTGTGGAGGTGTCTCCAGCATACCAGGAACTGAGGGGAGCTGTTCAGTGCTCAGTGTCTGTGCGATCTGAGGCTTAATGGCTGCCGTAGCCTCCCCTAGGCCTCCCATTGGTCAGGAGTGTGGCACACTCTGCATTGTCATCTGTTACCATCAACATCCTTTACCTTCAGTCGATTTGAGCCCCCAAATGGCACTGAGCTGTGACTGTTTTATGTAGTCATATGGGTGCTGCTAAGGGCAGTGTCAGGAAGTGTTAGCTCAGGAGGATTCTACTTCCTCTAGCCTGCTGGACCTGCCTGGGGCAGTTGATCATGTGAGCAGGCTCAGGCTGCTCTTCTGAGTGCTGGCTCTGTCCCATTCAGTCCACGGCGTCTGCACAGGGAGCTCGAAACCAGTGCCTAGCTTGCAGGTCAGGTCTGTGCAGGCCAGGCAGAGACAGCACCAGAAGCATGTGGCTGGATTCTTGGACCTTTCACAGGACATTGTTTTCAGATGCATTTTAGAGCATTGTTTTCTGTTTATTTTTCTATCAAATCATACTGAACGATCCAGGTCACACTGGCTCCATTTTTTTTTTTTAGCAGCCTCCATCTTGTTAGCCTTAAGTCTCTGTTCCTAGAAACGTTGTAAGTATCTTTTGCCCCATACTGCGGGCTGAGATTAGGCAAGCCCGGACATACCTTGCTGAAACCAACCGAAATTCGTGACCATAAATGGGCATCCAGAGGCTGATAGGGGTACCCTAGCGTAAAAGGAAAAATTGAGACATTCCAGGCAGCTGACCACGACCATAACCAATGAAATTTCCCACCGTGCAAGGAATTCAGAGTTATCCAATCAATTCATAGGTCACCCAATTTGCGTGGGCTTTTTCAAGAGTACCTGGTAACACCCCCCTCACATTGTTGGTTGGGGCCGGACTCCATTCATTGGCTCCTGGAGTCTGTGCCCGACTGGTTATTCAAGAATTGGAATGCTTTTCAATAAAATCTTCTAAATTTTCGAATTTTGGTGGGTGGTCTCCAATCATTCCCCAACCTCGGACCCAACAATACCATCCTTCCCGATGTTTTCGTTTTTTTGTTGTTGTTGTTGTTGTTCTTTTTGAAGCAGGGTCTCCCTGTAAGCCCCAGTTGTCCTGGAAGTCACTATGTAGACCAGGCCGGCCTTGAACTCACAGAGATCCACCTGCCTCTGCCTCCCAAGTGCTGGGACTACAAGACATGCGCCACCACGCCTGGCCCTTCCCAATTTTTTAAAGTCATCTTTAGCACTGTGGTAAGCTTTTTCTTTTTCTCTATTTTACTAAGGTATCCATAGAAAGTGTGCATCTTTAAGATGCACTTAGGTTTCAGTGAGCACATTGTAAGATGAGTGCCTCAGTCAAGCTAGTTAACACGTGCATCAGGTAACAGCATTCCTGCAGATTTCAGGTGTATACATGCATTGTGAACTAGTCACTCTAATCTGGAAACCACCTTCTTTTTTTAACATTATTTTTAAATTTTTTTTATTTTTATTTTATGTGTATGAATGTATTGCCTGCATGTATGTAAGTGTGCCTGTGTCATGCAGTGCCCACAGAGTCAGAAGAAGGTGTTAGATTCCTCTGGAACTGGAGTTGTGGATGGTTGTTAGCCACCATGTGGGTGCTGGGAACCAAACCTGGGTTCTCTACAAGAGCAGCCATTGTCTTTACTGCTGAGCCATCTCTCCAGCCGTAGAAACCACCTTCTATTCTTGTTACTACAAGTGTAACTTTAAAAAAATTCTATGTATACATAAGATATGTAATGATTTGCTTTCTGTGCCAGGCCACTGTCTCTTACTACAATGTCCCCAAGGTTCACATGTGTCATAATGACAGGATTCCCTCCTTTTTAGAGGCTGAATAGTGTTCCATTGTGTGTATATTTGTATATAGACAGATATTTTCCTTATTCATTCATCTCTTGATGGCCACTTGGGTTTTTCTTACCCCTTGGCAGTTATGAACAGTGTGCTGAGCATGGATATGCAGATATCTTTGACATGTTGATTTTCTCTCCCACTACTGAGATTGCTGGATTATATGATAGTTCTAATTTTATTTACATTTTTGAGGACTCTATAGTGTTTTAATGGCTGTACCATGTTCTAATTTTCTTGACCATTTTCCCTTAATCTAGGAAAACTTTGAACTGCTAAGGCAGGAAGCTCTGGTTTCAGGGACGATACAAGCTTCCAGGGCACCAAGACAGCCCAGTAGCACCTACCTTCCATATCACTGGCAGTTTGAGATTATTGCCCCTTTCCGCATATGGTCACCAGGGCTCAGTTTGGAATTCTTCCAGTGATGGTTGTAGAATGGGTCAGTGTAGCATGAGAAAATTCCAGAAGTTGTGCTGACAGGCGACCTCCAGCCCTGGGCCTGCCTGCTGGCTGGTGACAGCCAGAAGCAGGAAGCCTTTCCCTGCTGTCCATGCAGTCTGGGTTTCAGCTTTCCCAAGCCTTGAAGGGGCAGAATCTGTTCAAAAAGAAGCTTTCATTATAGTTGGAGGGGAGAACAAGGTCTTGAGTTCAGATCCCTAAAACTAACGTAAAAGAAAATAGAGACAAGGCTGAAGAGACGGTTCAGTGGTTAAGAACATCACTGCTCTAGCAGAAGACCCAGGTTCAGCTCCCAGCACCCACATGGCAGCTAACAACCACCCCTAACTCCAGTTCTGGGGATCTGATACCCTCTTCTGGCCTCCACAGGCATTGTATACACACAGTGCACTTACATACATTCAGGCAAAACACTTATAAAATAAAAATAAATATTTTTAAAGAAGAAACAAAGTGCACACACACATGCACGCACACACACACATACACACACACACACACACACACACACAAGCAACACAACCCTCCTCAGCATTAGCCAAGGTTAACAAACTTTGCATTTATAATGATTATAGGACCCACCAAAACACTAAACAACTCATGTTTTCCCATCTGTCTTTGGTAACGACCATGCTTTTCAACCATAGTTTTTTACTTCTCGGTGAAACAACTTTGCTGAAATGTCAAAAAAAATCAATTTTCTATACTTGTGGGTTTTGCTCTGAGGAACAAAGAGGAAACACAGGTGTTGAATGTACCTCTGATCTGCCTTCCTTCTTGTTTCAGATTCATATGATCCCAGCCGAGTGGAGCGGGTGTGATGGATGCTGGTGAGCCCCCACCACCTTTGCCAATGGGGTGTTCTCTGGTCAATCCTCCTCTCTGGCCCTGGCAGAAGCTAGAAGCTGGTGGTTTTCAGTATGCTGATTCCTCCTTTGCCACCAGTAGGAAACTTACCGTCCCTCCAGAATTGCTTGTGGAGATAAAGCAATAGTCTGCTGAAACCATCTGTTTTTATAGCATGAATATCTAATGCCCATATTTAGAAGAATTTCCACATAAATTCCTCTTCATGGTGGATTAGGCCAAGCTGATAAATATTTCCATTTTAATCTGGTTTTTATGTGAATTTTAAATATGGAAGATGGGTAGATTTTGATGGGGCAGTGATACCATCCATTCCCTGTTGCATCTCCCCCTGGGCCCATGCTCATGTTTGGGAGTGTGGTCTAGGCCTCTGCCTGGTTTTGGGCCCTTGCAGTTTAAGGGAAATGTGAATGAATATATGTGTCACTTTCTATCAACTTGGCCTTCCACTGCTGGGAGTAACTTATAAGTAACTTGTCATCAGAAAATCAAAGCAATATCTTCATGTTCCTAGAAGGTAACATTCGTACTGTAATATACTAAAGAGATGATTTATCTGGCATTGAAGTACTCTGCAAATGTGCCACTGTCTGCTTTGCACTCAGTATTACCTAGGTTTTATTTTCTCTGTGGATGTTTAGAAATTCTTTATATGAAAGATAATTCCTGGTTTAAAATAGACCATGTTAACAAAGTAACTATATTTCTTTTTATAAAATTGCTATTTTTCTATGATGTAAACAATTCTTAGGTGGCAGATTTTTAAGGAAGTACTATTTTATTTAAAAGTCTATCCCTGTGTGTGAGAAAGACCCAAGAGGGCCCTCCCTGGCTTTAAAGCCTTTTTCCCTAACTGGTACTCAACTCAGCCCTTTTAACCCATTTCACAAAGCATCAATGTAGACCAACCACAGGTTCATTAACTTTCACAAAGATTTTTTTTTCTACAAATGAAGCGATAAGGTTATATATGAAAACAACCCTCTCAAAATCAGCCAGCATATCCATGGTTATTTTGTGGCCATGTCAACTAGAATTAACCAAAAACCATAGTTTCATTTTTGTACAGTGGGGATCTGCTCCCCCCCAAGAAACTTCCCTCCTGCAAAAGCTCCTTTAAAGAAAGAAATATTTTTTTCTAGAATGATCCTGAATTCATCTTGCATATTTTTAAAAATGCTTGGAAACAGTATATATATGGCATTATACATGTGTGTAGATTCCATTACATACATATTATGAGGCCTCTGCATTCTGCTGTATTGAATATTGCATTAGCCTGCACAGTTTATGCATTTTTAGGCATTTGGCCCTCCTTTCTGAGTACAGTATTGCTGTTAGCTGACATTTTCTAAACGGCTTCTTCCCTTCTTCCCTTCCTCCCTGCCCCTCCCTTCTCTTCTTTCCCCTCTTACTGTTTTTCCTTCTCTTGCTGTATTAATTTTTTTGAGAGCTTTAACTAATCTATCTTCAGACTTGTCAGATGCCTCCAGTGTGAACCCATGACTGCTCTGTCCTTTGCCCCTAAGCTAATGAACTGGGCTTTCACGGCCCCTTCACACCTATACCATATGGCTTTATTTCCCCTAACTCACATATTTTGACTGGACTAAAAAGAATCCAAGTAGTCCTGGCATAGTCTCAAGCGCACACACCTGCAATCTTGGTTCACACCTGTTCCTCCCACCCATCTTCATCCAAAGCTTGGGTAAGGGTATGGGCTGCAGGTCACTGGGGCTAGTCGGTGCTTGCTTATGATGTTGAATTGTCTGCTAGGACTAAGTGAAGGCTGATCCACTTGCTGGGCTCTGTGGAGCTTTACTTCCCTCTGTAAAAGAAAATGAAAGAGGCTGTATGCATGTGAACACATGCACACACCAGTGCGTGCCTGTGGACCTGTGTGTGCCTTGGCTCTGTGCTGAATTCCTCTCAGATAACTTGATACCATCTAAAGCTTCTTTAGTAAAAAGAATTAAAATTCAGCTTATTAAGGAAAAAAGGACACTGGAGAAAAAAAAATATTGTGCCTTACGTGTCTCAGTCTGAAACAGTGTTCTTTTTGTCTCGTTCTGAATCACATCGCACCTTCCTGCAGCGATTCGGTCAAAATAACAGATATTTATGCTCTAAACCTAACTTTTCTGGATTCAAGCCTGTACATAAATCTTTTAGAAGGAAATGGTGACCTTAACATTAGTAACTTGAAAATTCAGTTCCTTAACTTTTTCATACTCTGAGGTAGTATGTATCTGATCGTTTCCCAAGGTTTTGAGTTTAATACTAATTGTCTTTCCTCATGGCTGCTTCTCACATGCCCACAACTGTTGCTAAAAAAAGTTTCCATAATTCTGTGTTTGCCATTGTTTTGGTTTTTTTTTTCTCATTATACATGATATTGGTGTTTAATAATTTGGAACTTGTAAAATTAAAAGTTCCAATTTTGAGCATTTGAACTAAAAATTGTTCAAGGAAATGTACAGGAAGAGTACTTGTTTTGTTTCTGGACTTGCACAAGGAATGGGGAAATGGTGGTCACTGACTCCAGCTGCCTCTCTGAGGAAAATTTCTGAAAACCAAGGGTCTGTTACTATTTTCAACCTTATGTTTCTGTAAGCGCCCCCAAACTGTCTAAAGTTACCTTCAGAATTATTACGGTAATTATAACTACTTGGATTTCCTTTATTAAAAGCCCCTGAATGCAGATTTCTTCTTTAATATTCCATTCCTTTGCTGGGACTGGAGATCCTGGTCCTGATTCATGTTGAAATTCCAGAGAACTGCTGTTGCATTTGACTGTGGGTGAAGGGCTGCCATTCATGGAAGTTCAAATGTTTAGCAAAATGGCTCTGAAACCACACTGACCTGTTTTCACAGTGGCAATGACTGACCCAGACTATCCCGGTTTAGAGCCTCCAAGGAAAGCACGTGAACCTGCCTGCCTCCCAGGTTCATGCAGAAGGGGCCAGGAGGACTAACAGTAACTCACTCTGCCATCCTGTGGCTCCCCAAGAGATTGTACTGGCCTGTTCTGACTTTTTGGGTTGGTTTAAAATGATTGGATAAATACCTTTGTCAGCTTAACACCTCCAAAATGACCAGGCCAACAGAATGCTGTTAGTACTTGAGCTTAGAGAAAGAAGTACTTCCTATTTCCAAAGTCTTGTGAGCAGTTGTTAGTGTTAGGGTACACCATCCTGAGGGACCTCACTGTGCTACCCTGTGCAGCTGAAGAGTTGGGGTGATGGTGGGAGTGGGTGCTGAGGTAGCCACAGGCCTGGGGACTGTTTAATTCTTGCTTCGCTTTTGACTACACATTCTGTACATCTGTGTGTGGCAGGAGGGTTGCCACTCAGGACAGGATCTAAGAGACACATTCCAAGTGACCTTTTAAGTGCTAACATGGTGGGAGGTCCTCGTCGACTCTGGGACCCACCATTCCAAGAAGGGGGAAGTGGTCACATACCACCAAAGGAAGACTATAGTCGTTCCCAGACTCTGTGTTCTATTGAAAAGAAGAATGATGTGGTCAAGTCTATAAATTCAGACCGCAGCCCCTTGAAGCGGGCTGGAAGGTCTGCCTGCCCACCAGATCAACTCCGGATTCAGCAGCATTGTGAGGAGGCAGCTGGAAGTCCTGCCCATTCCTGGCTCGACTTTGAGCACCCCTGTCACAGCTGGAATTATTAACGCAGAGGAGAACAGGGAGGTGTTTGTTGTGGGGCTGCTGCCCACCGTCCCAAAGGCAAAGCAGGACTGCTCAGCCGTTTGGCTGCAAGCCGGCCAGGGGTGTGGAGGAGGCCTTCCTACAGAGGAGCGAGGCCTGCCTGGTGCCGTAGGAGCAGATCAGCTTCTGCTTCCCTGTACCGACCCCTGCAGCAGAGTCCAGGTGTGTGACACCGAGCAAGAAGGAGACCAAGGCAAGTTCAAGATCAGAGGCAGGATTCACCAAACCATGTGTGAGAGCCAGGGAACGCTGTGACCTCCAGATGATAAAAATTAGCAAATTCCTCCCCACAGTTACCAGTTGCTACTCCAACCCATGCTGAGGGCTGTCAGGCAAGCTAAGCGATTCAAAAAAAATCATAAAATTTGGTGATAACCAGGCCTGTAACTCCACTGAAACCTTGTATCTGTTCAGTCTTTCACTGAGCATCTTTGGTACTTTGGACAAGTCCTTAGAAAGGATCCCTGGAGACTGCCCCTGTGGTCACCTCCAGATGAGGCCGTATAGGAGACCCTGAGCGATGGGAGGTGAATGTGGGCAAGGAATGACCACACAGAGTAAGGCAGAAGCACATCAGAATAGCAGGTGAGCTGGAGGTCTCCCTTGGCGTGTTTCCCCACACAGTATCGGTGCCCTCACTGTCTCAGATAGGTGACTAGTCTGTGCTTAACCTGCGCTCCAGATAACAGCTTTGCAAAACTACCTATGTTCACCATCAGGCTGTGGGGCAGGAGCTGCCTGGACAAACAGAGAGCAGCTGAGGTTGTGGGCACCACAAGGACAGGTGGCCTGAAGCATCATCACTATGGCTCTTCACCAGAACTTCCTGGGGGTAGAAGGTCCTATATGAGTACCCCCTCCCCCAAGACTCACTGATGCAGTAGCCTAGAGACTGGGTGCAAATTTCCAGTCCATCATGGACCACTTGTAGCCTTGAGCCTGTCACTTCCTTTTCTAATTTTTAATTTTATGTGTATGAATGTTTTGCCTGCATGTATGTATTATGTGAACCCATGCATGCAATGCCCATGGAGGCCAGAAGAGAGCATCAGATCCCCTGTAAGTGGAGTTTGGGGTGGTTGTTAGCTACCATGTGAGCGCTGGGCACGGAACTGAGGTCCTCTGCAAGAGCAGCCAGTGCTGTTAACCACTGAGCCATCTCTCTAGCCCTGAGCCTCTTGCTTCCTAGCATTCTCCCTCATCTGCCTCTCCTGCGATGGATGAATCTAATATGTAGAAATGCCCTTGGCACACATGGTTGTCCAAAGTGTGGAGAATGAAGCTAAGCTTGGGAGTTGTAGAGAAAGTACTATTTAGGCAGCTTGCAGGCTGGTCTTTTAGGGAGCCTTCTTTTCCAACAGGACTTTCTGAAAGCAGGTAGAAGACTCCATGTCTCATCACACTCTTGAAGTGCTGTTGCTGCTCATCAGATAAGTAGACCAGGCTGCTGTTGCTGAGTTTTAAGAAATGGGGGCCGGAGATGGCTCAGTAAAGGGTATTGCCACTAAGCCTGATGACCTGAGTTCAGTCACTGGGACCTGCACCGTGTAAAAGGAGAGTTCTGACTTACACAAGTTGTCATCTGACCGTCACATGTACACCATGGCATATGGCACACATGTGCACACACTCAATAAATAAAATGTAGTATTAAAATTTTAAGAAGAAATTGGTCCTTCCAACTGGGGCTCCCTGCTTCTCCCATTGGCCTTCATTGTTCCCTCCTTCCTCCCTTGACTCCACATGTGGGGCTCAAGCTCAATTGTTTAGGGCCTTGTGGGCCATCTGAAATTTCAGACCACACTGACATGTGAGTTTTAAAGTAAGAATTTTTCCCCTACTTGCTTGATAATTGAATCCACATATTAAGGTACAAATGAAAAATCTGTCCACCAAATAACTGCTGTAAAAATTAAACCCTATGCCTAGGCTCTACCAATCCAGTCCTGGCCTGGGTCTGCCATTAACTTTCCTTGAACTTGGCCACCCACCCTGGTACGCTTTAATCCGTGAATGGAGCTGGGACTTGGATTAATATCTCTAGTTCTTTCCAGTTCTGAGATTGGATAACTAGTTTTTGGCAAGCCTGGAATTCCATAGGGACCCTTGCCCTGCCTGGGAGGCTGAGAGTCAGGAAGTTCTGGCTGGGTGGCCTGAAGCCCCCGGGCTTGCCAGAACAAGAGTCCTGCCTTCATTTCCCCACCAGGGTGGTCCTCTCCCCTCTCTGTAACTGCACCCACGAAGGACTGGTGATGCTGAATTCTGCCCACGTTTCTCTTCTGCTTGGGAGGGGCATGGGATGTTTACGAGCCTGGCTACAGCCTATATACCACAGTGTTCCGTGTCTCCTGTAGACGGCCTTTCTCGGAGTGTGGAGTGTGAGGTCTTTAAGAGATGCTTCCGTGAGACCTGCTAAGTCAGGCTTGCTTCTACCCCACAAGTGTCTCCTTCCTGGGTGGTCAGCCAGTAGGTCATAGGCTGCAAAACTGTCATTCATGGGGCTCTGGGGACAGCGTTCTGTGGGGGACAGTGCTGGCCCACAATCCAGTGGTCTCTGGTTTGGTTTTAGCAGGAGAGCCCTGCTGTGTTTTGAGTTCAAACAAAGCCCAGCCATTCCATTTGCTGTTTCTTTTCTTCACTCTCCCACTGTCCCGTGCTCCCTACACCTCAGCAGGTGCTTCTACCCAGCCCAGCCCCACCACAATATGCTGAGCTTAGGATAGCAGGGTGACCTTCTTTCGGTATTTAAAGTCAAATGCACAACATGAGGACAAGGGAAAGACAGGGAAGCGAACATCTGCTGTGCGCTGCTTATATTGTATGTGTTAATTGCTCTATCGGGAGATGTGAGCTACTTGTACACAGCTGGCAGCAGAGGAGATTCCATCCTGTTTCTACTGACACCAAGTCCATCCTAGTTATCTTAGCTTACTATACCCCAAGAACACGAGAGGAGTTCTGTCTGATCAGGAATTCCAAGTAGTGTTCTAACCATGCTGCATTCACAGCAAGGCTCATCTACAGCAAGGCTCAGGGGCAGCTGTCCATCCAGACAGTGGCTTAAACAGGAGAGCTTATCTCCTTCACCCTCTGAAGGAATATAGAAGCAAGAAGTCCAGGGCTGGAATGTCAACTCCAGAGTAATCAGGGTGCTTCCTATCATCCTCGTGTCTGTTCCAGAATCCTCATACCATAGCTATCCTGAAGGAACCACAAGGGGCAAGAAGGCTGACGTTTTTAGATAGCTGCTGAGACCCATATCCTCCCAGATGAATTTTCTAGAATTCCTACATTCTTCTATCCATATTCCGTTTATATGAAGTTAACTCCATGGTCATACTAACTTCCAGGGAGTCTGAGAACTATAGTCTGGTTATGTACCATTGTGGATTAAGTCAATATTTTGTTGCTAATAGAGTGGTCATAGGTATTACCTGGCATCCAGCAGCTTTTGAACTTTCCCTGGGGCAGATGGACGCTGACCAAATCAGTAGGGCAGAACAGCTTGTGTATCAGTTTCTGAGGAAAGCTGGTAAGACAGGACCCTCCCACCCAGGCTCATCAAACCGATCCAACTCATAGGACTGAACAGCTCGGAGACAGGAAACTTTCAAGAGTGTTTCATTCAAGTTGAGAAGCAACCGTGGGTGAAGGGGCCAGCCCTGAGCAGCTGCCACTGTGGTCCACAGGGGCTGGGGACGCAAACCTGCATGTGAAGGAAATGGCCTTGTCCAGTCGTTCTGTCTTGCTCTCCTAACAAGGGTTCATGGAGAGAGTGGATGGAAAAAGCAGGGAATCTAGGCGTCAAGTTCCTGGGTGGCAACCATAGACATTGCCTGCCCTTGTCCTGCCCTGTGGAGCTTCTATACCATCCACAGAGGCTACAGGCCCGGGGCTGTGTGCATCATGCCCCAGTGGTCTCAGGAAAAAACCCCTGGGGTGGATGGGGAGGGAGGACTGGGGGGAGCCTGGGGAATGGAAAGGCAGGTCCAGAGAATGCACCCATGAATTGAGCAACACAACCTTTCCAGAACCCTCCATGGATGTACATAAGGGCCTTCGTCTCTGCTATCATGCCCCACCCCACCCTACCCGATGGACTCACAACCTTGGAAATGCTGCTAGCCTGTGGTAACAGCCAGAAAAACTAAGCTCCACCCCCTCTTCCTACTTCCTGATTCCAGCTGGTCTACCACATGGCACAGGTTGCCACTTTCCCAGCTGTGGAGATTTTGCTCCTAGGAGGATGTTCTGCACCCCAGGAGCATTCTTCTTTAAAAGAGACTTCATGATTAAAGGCAAAAAACAGGTGGAAGCCACAAGAAGGCGTTTAAAGCTGCAGATTTGTGGTGGCAGCAATGGAAGTTAGCACAGTATTGAATATTCCGCAGGGTGTTGTTTATTCATGGAGGGTCTTCTAGGTGAGCCTCAAGCTGGGCCAGACAAGCACAGGGGATCAGACCAAAGGTGAGTGATGAATATGGCTCCTACATTTCAAAATGTCTAGAAAACATACTGTTATTTTATTTGCTTCATCCTAAAAATAAAGGAAAGGTCTGGCGGTCACTTTTCGCTACCATGACAAAATATCTGACAGTAACACTTTTGAGAGGAAAGTATCTCTTTGGGCTCATGGTTTTAGAATTTGTAGCCCTTGGTTGGCAACTTGTTCCTAGGCTCATTGCAAGTCCTGGTGGAGGGCATGGCAAAGGAAAGCTGCTCACCTATTGGCAACTAAGAAACAGAGAGCGGGGAAGGGGTCAAGGACAAGATACTCCTTTCAAAGACTAGAGAAATGGCTCAGCAGTTAAGAGCACTGGGGACCAGGATTCATTTCCCAGCACCCACAGGCAGCTAACAACTGTCCATAACTCCAGTTGGAGGAATCCATACCCTCTTCTGGCCTTTGTGGACACTGTATGCATGTGGTACACTTACATCCAGGCAAAACACTTAAACACAAAATATAAATAAATATATTTTTAAAAGATACACCTTTTAAAGTCACACCCTAATGACCCCCTTCCTTCAACCAGGCCACACCTCTAGTATCTATGAATCACCAATGGATTAATCTACTGATGAATTAGTGTCCTTATGATCCAACCTCTCAGCAGCCACCAGGCAAGAGCCAAGTCTTCAACACAGAAGCCCACTTTGGGGTGTGACAGGATAATGTCACCCGGGAGACAAACCTCTGCTTGTCTGTAAGGATTTATTTAGGTTAGGTTAAGTGAGATGAGAAGACTCACCCCGAATGTGGGCATGCCATTTCATAGCCTAGAATCCCTGATTGAAAGGAGGGGGTGGTGAGCCAAGCATCTTCATTCGTCTCTGCTTCCTGACTGCAGTTGCAATGTGACCTCACATTCCAGTGCCATGATACCCCGCCATGATGGACAGAACCCTCAAAAGGTGAGCCTCCTTCTCTTCCTCCTTTAAACAGAGCAAACCGTCCTCCCTTAAGTTGCTTCTCTCAGGTATTTTGTCACAGCAACAAGAAAAGTAGTAAAGGGGAGGACTTCGTATTCAAACCGTACCGACTCTGCATGCTTTCATCATTAGTGCATCCGAGTTTCAAGTAGAACAGTGAAAACGAAATGCACCATGTTGTAATGAGACTCAGTAATGGACTTGCTTTCTAGCCCACCGCCCCCATGGTCCCCCTACTGGGACAGTATGGTCCCAGTATCCAGGAATTCCCCTGTCATCTACACCAGCCTGGGGCCTCTAGTGCTGCAGTTCTTAAAAACCGGCCATCTCTCTAGTCTTTGAAAGGAGTATCTTGTCCTTTTGAGAGGAAAGTATCTCTTTGGGCTCATGGTTTTAGTCTATAGCCCTTGGTTGGCAGTGTATCCCCATGCCTGGAACATGTTAGCAAGAGAAGCTATGTATGCCAGAATTTGTTTGATGTGGAACCAGGACATTTCCATTTTAATTAGTATATATGTGATTTTGATGCAAGTAATCCTATTGAGGAAACTTCTAGAGTCTTTAGAAGCCGATCCAAAGGCCAGACAAACAGCTTTGTTCTCCCTTCATTGGTCAGAGTGACCATGTGTGCTGGTCAGTCAAGGTTGTTGGCCTTGCCTTCTGTTCCCCTTTGGGTCTCAGTTTTGCTCCTTGGGTTCTTCAGCAGCACCTGACTTGGCCAGGTGAGGTCAACAGCTCTGGGCCAGGCCAGACCTTCAAGGCACTATAAGGACTTCAATGGAGGTGCCATGTCATATCACACTCCCACCCCCCAGCAACATTGGCAAGAATGCTCTTGAATCCACAGGACTGCCAAATTTCAGGCACATACTGATAGAAGTTATCAACAACTGTTTTGAAACCAAGACACAAATGTTTAGGTGTTAAACCAAAGAGGGGCCCAGGTATACTGGGTCCATTTATTTTGGTAGAACAGGAAGTCAGCATCATTCAGAACAAGACAGGAAATGTAGTAGGCAAAGGGCTAGCAGGTATCCTTCAAGCCTGTGCTGTCACCTGAGACTGGTGGTGTAAAGCACAAGAGGTATGGCTCCTGGAGTCGGGACATTCGAAATCAAGGAGCTGACATCTGGCAACAACCTTCCTGCTGCTTCATCCCATGGCAGAAACACACAGGAAAGCAACCACAAAGAACACGTGCGTGAGAGGGGGAAAGGAAAGAGCCGGACTTGCCTTTCACCAGGAACACTCCTCAGCTGTAACCAACCCACCCTGACAATAACACCATTAATCCATTTGTGAAGGTGGAGGCTTCAGGACCTGTTACCTATCATCATCATCATCATCATCATCATCATCGTCACTTGGTAGTGCTGGGACCACACCCAGGTCCTCCGCACATGCCTGGCAAATACTCTACCGCTCAGCCACATCCCCAGCTGAACCTCTTTGGCCTCTCCACACTCCTGGGCTGGGGATTAAGTTTCCCACCAATGAGCTTTATGGGACACATTCAAACCACAGCAATGGTTAATTCTGCAGTTATGGCTACTTAGGTATGTCTGTAAGATTTATCTGGGATTCCGCCAGCCTCTTTTATTCTCTTTATTTTCACCATACTTTGGAAGGAACCCAGGGCCTTTTATGCATGCTAGGTAAGCACTCTAGTCACTAAGCTACATCCTCAGCCTCTATCTGCTTCTTCTAGAAGAAATAGTTATTTCATGAAAAAGGAAGAGAAAGAGTTAATAAAGAGAAATGTAAAGGACAGAGAACAGAGCCGGATCCTAATGGCTGTGAAAGGAAGGGTCACAAGTGTAAAGGGACTTGGGATTCTAAATGCCCAAGGGGACTGTGGGGGCGAGAGGCCCTTAGCCAGGCAGTCCAGTCAGCATTCAAGGAGGCGTGGGGGAGTGGGGTGAGCAAGTTCACATGCTGAGTATCACTGGCTTTCGGAGTCCACTCCTCCAACACAAACTTGACACACACATGGGCTGGGTGGATTGGTTAGAGAAGGGGCCCAAGAGTGGAGAAAGCCAGCAGAGCGTGCACAGCCCCTTAGCCCCCAACTCTCCTTCAAACTTGATCAGCTCTCTGAGAGAGCAGCAGGTGACTGCAGGAGCCCCTATTTCCTATAACAGTGGTCTACAGTTCTTTCGGTATGAGACATGACCTTTTAATATAGTTAGAGACTAAACCTAGCATTAGTTCACATGACTTCACTTGATAAGCCCATGTAAATCTTTGAGATCACAACATCTTCAGGATCTTTAGGAGATAAGGAAGTGGAGACAGGCCAGGGTAGCCTTGAACTTGCAATCCTCTTGCCTCACTTCCTGAGTCCTGCAATTACAGGTGTATACCACCAAGCCCAACCCCCCTTTATTCTCTTTTAATCCCCCTGTCTCCTTCCCCTTTCTTCTTCTACCCGACTAATTACCCCTCCTCTACTTTCATGCCCTTTTTCCACATATGAAGGAAAGCCTGTGGCAATTCTCTGAGTCTAACGTGTTTCAATTAATATGATAATCTCCATTTCAATCCGTCTTCCTGAAAACAACAGAAGTTTGTTCGTCTTTAAGGCTGAATAATACTCTACTGTGTATATACACCACATTTTCTTTATACATTCACCCACTGGTAGAACCTAACTAATTCCATGACCTGACTCCTGTGAATAGTGAACAAGGTAAAACTTTGTAAATAACTAGTTAGTAACGGCATTGTGGTGTATGCACTCTATAGCTACATCATAACCAAGAGACTGGCTTCCACCTTGCTCCTCAAAACCTCACACCAGCTTGCGTTGGAAGGAGGTCTTCTGATCCTGGACAGGCCTTCATCTTGAATGCAGCTTCCTGGAAGACCCCCAAACCACAACTCTCCAGGAACAATGCAGATGATAAATGTTCAATAAGCTTTGGGGGGGGGAGGCTTGTTTTAGCATTGTATTGTTTCCATATTGTGATATTTACATTATCAATTTTTGTGATATAGCAACAATTTTACATACATATATATATATATATAATAGAGTGTATGAAATTGGGTGGGGTAGTAAGGGAGAATGCAGATGAGGAGGGTTCCAAATATAATCAAAATATATGAAATTCACAAAAATTCACCCTGCTTTTAAAAGGTGAGAGATCTATGTAATAACAGAAACCAGGGTGCTCCAGTGTTCTTTTAAATTGCTGGGGTGGGGGGGGGTAAATTGTTTTTTTCACAAATAGAAAATGTATTTAGGATGCTTGACCTTGAACCTGAGAAAGTTAGAAAACAAAAGGAAAACTTGTAGCTACTGTTGAGAAATATCAAGACTAGGGTCACAGGGGATCTTCCCCACTGCCTCTTTCTATCTCTTTCTCTCTTTCCCCCCCTCACCATCCCTCCCTCCTTCTCTCTCTCACTTCTGTCTTCTCTCTCTGGAACCCAGACCCCTGTGCTAGGCAAGCACTCTACCACTGAACCACCTCCCCGACGCACTGAAGACCATGAGCTTTGATGGCTCCGTCATTCTCTCATGAGAATCTCATCATTCTCAACCACCCTTTTCATCTTGAACTATGGAAGAACAAATAGAAGCTTTAGAGGGGTGAGCTCTATTAGGGAAGAGGCTTTCGGTGCATGAGCTCTGTTGGAACTCTACATTTGGTCCTGGCAACACTGAGCTGCACAGTTCACACCAAACTTTTATAGTGGTTATCTCTTCTACAAAGGCCTGTGGCAGATTTCCTGGCAGAGCCACAGTTGCACTCCTATCCTATCTGGGTCAGCTCCATCCCATACGTATGAGGTTGTACACCAAGGAAAAGCCAAACTTTGCTGCATCGCTCCTTTTACAGTAGACCCTCTTTAAAAAAGTATATAACATTTTCATTCTTTGAGAACATCATACAATGCACTTTCACCCTAACTCTCAGATCCATCTTCACCTCTCCACCCCTGAAACTTCATGTTCTCTCTTTTTAAACATGACCCCACTGAGTTCAACTTGTGCTACCCATATACTCCTGGGTCTGGAGCCATCCACTAGAGACTGGTGAACCTACCAGAGGCCACATCCCTAAAGAAAACTGACTTTCCCTTCCCAAGAAACCATCAACTGTCCATAGCTCCTCAGCTAGGGATAGGGGCTCTATGCTGGAATGTTGACTGGCTTGATCTTGTGCACATCTTGTGCAGGCAACCACGGCTGCTGTGAGTTCATGAGTGCAGTGGTCCTGTCAGGTCCAGAAGATGCTGTTTTGGTCCAATCCTCCCTGACCTCTGACTTTCCAGCCCCTCTTCTGTAATGGTCCCTGAGCCTTTGGGGCAGGGGAGTGACACAGATGTCCCATTTGTGGCTGAACACGCCATTTATTTTCTGCACTCTGCCGAGCTGTGAGTTTTCTCATTCACCACTGCCTACCTCATGGTCAGTAAAACATCTTTACTGAGTTTTCATACTTCC
>NW_008353342.1:2930609-2934711 GCF_000622305.1 Nannospalax galili
AGTGAGATCACATTTCTCTAGAAACTGCATAGACAACCCTCCATAGAGAATTGAATGCTGAGCTTCCAAGAGGCCTTACACACATCCTCTCACTTTCCAAGACTTTCAAACTTTTATCTACAGAGATAAAGAGGAAGATGAGCTCGGCTGTCGGGTCCTCAGTCTACATCCCTGTCCAAGTCAATTCAGAGTTTCTGTGTCTGGATCAGTAAGTACAGACCCTCTCGCTGTCCATTCTACTCTGAGGCCATAGCAGGTACATGCAACCCTCCTCTATGATGGTCAGTTTTCTGATAGTGTAACAAATATCCATTATGATCAACTTCAAAGTAGAAAGGTTATTTGTGTTTTGATCAATAGGTTTGTGGAGGAACGAACTGTTCACCACATGGATAGGAAACCAAAGAGAGAAAGAAGAAAGGACAGGAAGCACAATCCCCATCAATGACACACACCCTTGACCTGAGACATCTCACAGGCCCCACCTTTAGAGATCCCACAACCATCCAGTGGTACCTTCCTATGGACAAGACCTCTAAAACATGGGCCTTCAGGAGACATTTAAGATTCAAACTATAGCCAGGCTTGGTGGTGCACACCTTTAATCCCAGCACTCAGGAGGCAGAGGCAGGTAGATCTCTGTGAGTTCGAGGCCAGCCTCGTCTACATAGTGAGTCCCAGGCAAGACCAAAAAACAAAAAATCCAAACTATAGCACCTTTCTAGAACCATGGGAAATTACGTATCAATTGCATATGCCAGAGTCTCTACAGACAGAGCCTAGGAGTATCCTGGCTACCAAGCTTCCTGTTTCTTCTACTCTTTTCCCAAACCCAGGGTTGGGATGAGGGTCACATGACCAGCACAGCTCTCATCCATTGATGATGCTTCCAGGAGCAAGGGTGGAGTGCTGCTGTGTGAAGGTAGTTAGCAGGCAGAGCAGAACCTTACTGAAGAGAGGCAATGGATGGTCGACGTCACCCTGACCAATAAGGGCCTCCATGCCAGGATGTCTCTCTGAGGTTACCCTGTTTAGAGTGTTTCAGCTCAGCTTCCTCCCCAGCTGCACTCTTGTCTGTCCTCTGTTCCCCCTTCCTTTCATTAAAGAACCTCCTTCCCAAGGTTGTCCAGGGGTTGAGTAAGAGGAGGGCCCTGGATGTGAGGACCTGGTTCAGGAGCCTGGACCAAAACCCAGAGCAAAGAGGGGCTGTTCGTTGTTGTTTAAAATATTTTATTTATTATTTTTATTTTATGTGTATGCATGTATTGCCTGAATGCAGGTAAGTGCACCCATGTCATGCAATGCCCGTGGAGGTCAGAAGAGGCTGTCAGATCCCCTGGGACTGGAGTTAGAGACAGTTGTTAGCTGCCATGTGGGTGCTGGGATTCAAACCTGGGTCTTCTGTAAGAACAACCAGTGTTCTTAACCTCTGAGCCAACTGTCCAGCCCTGTTGTTGTTGTTTTTAATAGAAGTTAGTTTTTTGACAAGTTCATATGTGTATCTAATGCATTCTGATTAGTCCCTGCCCCTTATTTCACTTTATCTTTCACACACACACACACACACACACACACACACACACACACACACGCATGCATGTGCTCAGTCTTCTCCCTGCCAGTCCCTTTCCTAGATTCACAGCTTTCAGTTTTGTTGTGTGACCTGCTTGGTTTAAGCTGGACTGTCTTTGGGTTGGGACTATCCATTGGACCCTGGTGGTGTCACCAGTGGTTACACAACTGAATTCTCCCCCTCTTCCTGAATCTATCCATAGTAAATAGTTCAGCAGTGAGGGGTGGGACCCTCTGAGTCCCTTTTCCATCCAAGCCTGGCTATTGGGCCCATTCCTGTGCAGACCCAACGCAGGCATATGCGGTAGTTGAGTTTGTGATTGCAAAGACTCTGTTGCACAAAAGGTGGCATTTGGCAGCCTCCTCCCTATGTTTTGGCTCCTATAATCTTTCCAGCCCTTACTCCCTAGTGTTCCCTGAGCCTTGGAGGACATGGTAGAAATGTCCTGTTTGGGACTGAGCCCTCAACTGTCACCTAATTCTCAGCACCTTGTGCAACAGTAAGACTCTGACTTCAACGCAGTTCACTGGAAAGAGGTTTCTCTGATTGAGGTGGAGAGTAGTAATTGTCTACATGCATAAAAGTGTATTTAGAAGGCCGTTCAATATTATATCAATTTAGTTTTTATCCTATTTTCATCAGCCTTTGGTACACTGAGTCAGCTCCAACTCATGGGAAGAGTTGGGGAAGTAGACGTCAGTCAGTCTATAGTTAGCCTCTGCATCACATGCTGTTGGGCCTTCGGGACCCCTCATACACATGGCATGGAGGAAAATGAGGCCTAATATAATTTCGTAGGCCAGGCTAAAGTTTAGCGATCCGTGTGGAGGTGACACAGCAGAGCCCTATCTAAGATTGACTCTGCCCAGTAACAACTGGAGTGATAAATTCCCAGTGGCCCACATTCTTCACCCCAGATGACACATTCCTATACCCACCCCCTTTTCCACACCCCTTTTGCTTAAACTATATAAGTTGATGCCTGACACAATAAAGTGAATTCCTGCCTCGACAAGACTCCCGACTCGGCGTGGTTTTTGAGTAGCCAACACTCACCATCCCGCTCAGCCCCTAAGAGAGGGAACCAGGCTGGTCCTGCCCTCTCCCCCTGTGCCGTACCTGTCAGAGCTATCCGACAGATTGGTGCCCCGTGTGAGGAGCTGCCTATCACGAAGTTCGCTGACGGGCCAATTGGTCTGCAGGTGAGTGTACCCCCATAAATTATGGGGAAGTCCAGTTCTAAGCCTGACCCCTCTTTAGATTCCCTCAGGGTCCTGCTCAAAAGCAGGGGCCTTGACCTCTGTCTGGAGCCATGCTTGCCATAAGCATTGGAAATTAGGAGAGTGTCACTTTAAGAGCTTCTGAGCTCTCTGCTTCAGTGGTCAGAGCTGACAGGCTGTACCTGGATGATAAATCAGGACTTCCAGAAAGTTAGTTTCAGTTCAGCCTTCGTGCTGTCTCTTTTCTGTTAGGAATAATCACCTGGGTAACCCCAACTCTGGGCTGGATAAAAAGGACCTGTGGGACCCCTCAGGGGAATCATCCTACTGGAGAGTTCTCTCCTGCCTGTAGCTGCCTTTCTGTAAATAAAGTCTTAGAAAACTTCAGACTTCTGCCTCAGTTCCTTTCTTGTTGAAGACCCAAGACTGGTGGGCTTGGGGGGTGTTCGACAAATGGCGCCCAACGTGGGGCTCGAGGTGTCCGAGGAGAGACCCCCCGAGGAGAAATCTCAAACTCAGGTGAGTATGAGAAATCAGGTCAGTATAATAAAATTGGGCAAACCTGCTTTCCATTGTGCAGAGGAGAAAGCCGAGTGCAAATGTAAGCATAAAGCACTGGTTCGGGCTCTACGGGTAAGAGTAGACAGTCTTCAAAAACGTGTTGTAATCTTAGAAAAATATTTAGAGGCAAAAATAGTCACCAGCGATACAGTTTCTAAGACTTCAGAGTCAGAGACTGTACAAGAGTCTGCTGGTTCTGTGAGATGGGCAAATGCTGTCCAGGAGAAGCAGCTTGCACTGGACAGACAGCTACAGTGCCTGCAGGAACAGATAAAGTCATTGGCAAAGCAAATAAGTTTTGAACAAAAGTTGCCTCTTAAAGGCACTTTTAAGTCTCCTGATCCTGCAGGTTTACAGTCCCCAGAGAGAAAGGATGAGCCTGTAAGTTGTAGGGCAAACAATTCCTCTGTTTTGTCTCATCCCTTGGCTCTGTCACCTTTACAAAGGCTTGTGCAACATGCCGCTGAGAGGGGAGAGGATATATCAGGATTTAGTCTTTTTCCAGTTATGGAACAAGATGATGGACAGGGAAATACAATTAGGATATATTGTCCTTTCTCAGGAAAACAATTAAATGATCTGAAAGTTGCCTGTGAGCAGTATGGACCTAAAGCTCCTTATACTCAGGACATGTTAGACTCTCTAACTACTGAAGCTTTGCCTCCTAATGATTGGAAGCAATTGGCCAGAGCCTGTCTTTCTGGAGGTGAATACTGTGTATGCAAGTCAGAATTTGAAAACCAATGTC
>NW_008353342.1:2935814-2956742 GCF_000622305.1 Nannospalax galili
CCTGTTCTCAAGAACTTTCCAGGTTCAGACTGACCCTCTGACTCTGTGAAAGGAACTGAGAGCAGCTTGCATGTTTTAGTGCCTTGGCATGCAGGATTTTCTTTGGTTAAAAAGGCTTCCACCTCAGGGGTCAGTCTCCTTGGGTTCCTGACAGGGGGACCTAATCTAGATTGATCATATGAAAAACCTGTGGAAACAGGCATACTGTAATTAATCTAAGGGAACAGTTAGGGAGCTGCTCAGGACACTGACCAGAGCTGTCCACAGTGAGTGATGCTTTGGACGTAAATCAGGCATGCCCACACAATATCGACACTGTGCCCTTTGCAGATCTGCGTTGGGTCTCATTCCCAACATGTTTTGTTTCAATTTGGTTTGATGGTACCATTTAACAAATTTCTCTCAGTCTGAGCCTGGTATGGCTCTGTGTGGATGATGTGTGAAAAATGGTAGTTTTGGAACTTGTCTTTCTGTGTTCTTTCCCGACAGCACAGTACTTTGTGGCACAAGTAGCTTGTGAGGAGTACTCTAAACTGGTGGCTTGTGGCAGGAGCTGCTTGTGATGAGTCTTGGAGCAGCAGGTAGTTCGTGGCAGGAGCTGCAACTCTATTTTGCTCTTTTCCAGGTTCCATGAGTTTGTAAAAGACGTCAAAAATAAAACAATATTGTGCGCACTGTAAAATTTACACTTTGACCACTGATATCAGTTATTAATTGTTCTTTGACCTGTTTGTCTCACTTTGAATGTTCTGTTTGTGTCTCCATGGTTACCTGTTGTCACCTTATTGTTCCATGGATGTGCTTTAAACAACCCATCTTTGTGTTACTCTTAAATGTTCTAAAACTAAGGTGTGTGTCCTCCCTCTCTTGTTGTTTTGTTTGTTGTATGTTACCTTGCACACCTGCTTGGTACATACGTACCTCTTTTGCTCCACAGGACCCTTGGTCTGTAAATTTCGGAGGACAAGAAAAAGACACCTCTGCTTTTGCTGCCATTACGTTTGCCTTCACAGGAACAAGGTGTGATAGTTAGTTCACAAAAAATAAATGATTTTATAAACTTGTTTAACAACAAAAAAAAAAGTTTGCCCTTGGTTCCTCTTGTACAGGTTCTTTTCATACAATAGGACTTTGTCCTCCTCCAGTACATAGCAACTCTGTTGCTAGACTTGCTGCTGCACTTACATTTCAGCTACTTATTCCCCTCTCCTTCATCTTTATGCCTGGTACTCAAAGCTTATCAGAGTAGGTGTGTGGCTGCAAAATGGTGTCCTGGGAGAAGTTGCTTGGGATACTGTTTGCCGCTGTCCGCACTGAACTAGGGAAGTCTCAGGCTACTATGTTGCTGTACCTATGGTATATAATCCTTTAGTAACTTGTACTGCATCTTCCATGTCTCCATTACAAAAGGTTGTGCGGCAGACAACTGCTGCGGAAGAGGATGTGTCAGGCCTCATGTCCCTCCTGGAGCCTAACGAAGATCGGGATACTGGAGATACTCTGTTTCAGCTTCATGGAATTATTCCTAATCAAGTATGGCAGATGGATGTTCCTGAATGTGGTCGGTTATGCTGTGTTTCTGTTACTATATATATCTTTTCTGGTTTTCTCTTTGCCTCTGCTCTTACTGGTGTGAGTCCTACATGGTTCCTCACTCACTGCATTCATTGCTTTTCAGCACTAGGGACTCCTGAAAGCTTATCAACGGATGATAGTCCTGGGTGTAATTTTCACTCATTTCAGTGTATACATCTACAGTCTCTACAGACATATTTGACACATAACATGGATTGCATTTAAAGCTGTTATTGTCCTGTTTGTTTCCCGGTACCTTGGAAACCTCTATTGTGTTGTGGAAACCCCCTTTTAGGTATTCTCTCCATGGCAACGGTATCATGTCTTTGTTTTATGTTACCTTGGTTACCTGAAGTGTGTTGCTAAGGGCACTCTTGTGTTTGCAGAAACTTCTCTGTTAATGATCATGCTTTCCCTGCCTATGGTGTTGCCACATTATTGAGTTACATTTTCCTTGGTTTCATCTGTTTTCTGTTGCCTTGGCTATGTCTCTTGTGTTATATAGGGTTCTTTTTAGGCTTGACCTGTTCATAGGCCTTATTGTTCTGTTTCCGGATCCACCGATCCTGCTGTCATCTATGACTGTGACTTGTGCACCCACCTGTTATATGCATCTTACCTCTATGTATGTGTCATGTACCTACTCCTTCCCTCTTATGTCCTCATATGTACACAGAGCCCACTATTGTAGTCCCTACTGTTCCTATAAATGTTTTGTTCCCTTCTTATGGTATTGGTCAGTCCGATTTTCCTGACAATGAATGGCGGGATTTAAATTGTACTTACTTCATCACTACTAAAATTCTGTGCTTTGGAGTTCCTCCTCGCTATCCTCTACCATGGCACCATTTAGTTGTTCCGACAGGTAGATACATGTAGCCCTCCAGATGTGGTACTTTTCTCTGTTCAGTCAATAGGTTCCACTTGGACTACATGAAAGACTCCAGCTGTTCCATCTCTCCCAAAATGTGACAATGTGTTCTTCTGCTCTGGTTTCTGTAAGGCAATCTTTGTTATGACAGGATTATGAAGACATTGGAGCCCTTTGGGTAATTGGCTACCAAAATGTATGGAGTCTAAGGACTTTGTCTTTAAATGTGATTCAAAACATATCATTCGAGCACATGGAGGCATAACTACTCCTCCATACATGTGCGACAGTTGTTGGCCGCTCGCATGCCAGTGACCTTCTTTGATGGAACTTTTTGTATGGCTTCCAGCATTCTCCTTTGCTACAGTCAAAAGTCACACTAGTATAGCTTGTGTGCACTTTCCTCTTGTAATTTTAATTGGACATGTGGTCATTCAGGACATGAATCTGACTTGCCAAAATTGTCGTTTGTATACTTGTCTTAATAACTCTATAGCCTTTGATCCTGTGCTTGACTCTATTATGATCTTGACACAACAAAATTCTTTATGGATTCCTGTGACAATACATCGTTCCTGGAAAAGCAGTCCTGCTCAGGGATTGATTCTGGAATTTTTCAACAGATTGCTGCAGTGTGGTAAACGCATGATTGGTCTGATAATTGCTGCTATTTTAGGTCTTCTTGCCTTGGATGCTACTGCAACTACCACTGGTGTGGCGCTGCAGACATCTGCGTGATCGCAGACTTCATGCTCCCTTGCAAGATGAACTCGTGACTTTACAAAGCAGAATTCAATGGGTAGGCTGTAAGTTCTTGAAATTGCAAAAAACAGTACAATATGTATATGATTGGTGTTTTACTCAACTTTACGTTGCTCCTTCTAAGTTTAATGCTTCTCTTACGTTCAGAGAAAAATGATTAATGCAACATACTTTCTCTGGTTTTAATCCTCGTAGATGGTATCAGAGTATTGTACTTCGTTCTAGAGTTTCTTTGATTACCTTGATGCTTGTACCTTGCATACTATTTGTGGGAGGTAGCTACGTTTTTCGTTGCCTGCAGCGGCCGGCTGGCACTGTTGTTCTCTTTCATTTTCAAACGTACAACGTCGCTGCGATTACACACTGACCTACATTAGACTATGAGTTACTGACTTATACCAATGCCCTGACCTGATCGCGTTTTACTTCCCTCTCTTTTCCAACCTTTCCTTCAGCTTTCTCCACAGGGTCAAGACACTATAAATTATGCTCCTGGCAGTTTCCGGTCACTGTTACCCAACTCACTGTCCGTTTTACCATGTGTTAACTCTTGCCCTCTTTGTGTTAACTTTCTTAACCCTGGATGCCCGATGTCGCTCTGCAGCTGATAGATTGTGGCATTCTTCTTCTTCCACAGATTATGCCAAAGTCTAATGGACGGATCCTTGTATGGGACTCTGGCATGGACCAGATCCTGTCCTCATTTGGGGGAGAGGGCATGTTTGTGTTTTTTCCGCAGGATGCTGACAATGCATGTTGGGTACCTGAACACCTCATTCACTTTGTGACATCTCTGGACTCTATGCCACCTGTGTCATCACTGCACCATCCGTCATCGCCTCCTGTGTTCCCAATTTTCTTGGACTGGTTTTTTGGACTCTGTTCGCGTTTCCTATGGACTGTTTCCACCGCTGGTGCCCACCATTCTCCTCTCTAGACTTTGACAATGATGCTGTCATGCTTTCCGTGATTCCTTGACTGCTCCACGTGCTTTGTACACCATCGTTCTGATCCGTTATGTAATGCCCCTTCTGTTATGTACACTGTCTATACCCTTACTTGTTGGGTCCCTCCATTTCCCTTCACCACGTTGGGGTCCTTTTTGTTTGTTTGGAGGAGGGACTTAGGCTCTGCCTAACCTCACCCTAACCTCCAGTTGCACAGGTACTGCAAAATTCGCAAGTCAAAATTCAATTCAAACCAAATTCCAAATTCGAAGTACACACAATTTGGCCAAGATTCGGTTCCAGACTCTGGTCCCCGCAGTCAAATTTCTCTCTCAGTGACACTGTGCCACAGTGGTATTTCCCATTCCTTCCCCAAGGCTGTGGCCATTAGATGGGAGCTTTATGGAGGCCAGTTAACCAGTGACGGGTACGATCCTATCAGAGGAAAGCGGGACACCGGCTGCCCACAACAGCTTTCACTCTGGCAGAGGACAACCTAAGACAGGCACGGTCTTTCCATCCCAGTCTTGGCATGTACTTCATCTTTAAAAATATAAAAAGAAAGGGGGAAATGTCGGGAGCCATGCTTGCCATAAGCATTGGAAATTAGGAGAGTGTCACTTTAAGAGCTTCTGAGCTCTCTGCTTCAGTGGTCAGAGCTGTCAGGCATGATAAATCAGGTCTTCTAGAAAGTTAGTTTCGGTTCGGTCTGCGGGCACTGGAAGATTCAGCTACATGCTGTATCCATAGTACTCCTTTTTGTTTCTGTTAGGAATAATCACCTGGATAACCCCAACTCTGGGCTGGATAAAAAGGACCTGTGGGACCCCTCAGGGGAATCGTCCTACTGGAGCATTCTCTCCTGCCTGTAGCTGCCTTTCTGTAAATAAAGTCTTAGAAAACTTCAGACTTCTGTCTGAGTTCCTTTCTTGTTGAAGACCCAAGCCTGGTGGGCTTGGGTGGCATTCGACAGACCTCTCAGACAGCTAAGCTCTCCAGGCATGGGGATGCTTGCTTAAGATCACACCCTGGCTTCCAGAGAGCAATCTCTTTGATTGGGATACTTGGGATAGAGTTGAAAAGTTGATCAGATGGGCCCAGGTAGAAAAAGGGGAGATCCCCCCTCTGGGTGTGCTCCCCACAGTGTCAGCCTTAAAAGGCTGCTTCCCCCCTCTGCTTCCAAAATCAAAAGTGGTGGGGGCCCCAGCCAAGGCCACTGACCCGGTCCCAGAGATGCCACCAAGCCCAAAGCCTGATCCTAGGCCCCTAGGCCATATGGATCCACCAAACCGTCCTGAGCCCCTCTATCCCTCCCTTGATCCTTTTAGGAGTGCCCCTTGGCCCTGCAAGGGCCCCACCCAGGCAGACTCTCAGACCAACCTGTTCCCGGCTCCCTCTGCCCCTTCCCCATACAGGAGAAATGTTTTGACCTGGGAGGGAGCCACCAACCTCTTTCCAGTCAATGTCAACCCTGGGGGCAATTGGCCCGCCACTTGGTATCCTTGGCAGGCTCAGGACCTTAAGGACCTAAAGAAGCCTGTTGCAGAAGACAGGCCCAACTCTCCCTGGTTGGAGGCTATTCTGGAGGGGCTGGCCCATGAGGCGTGTGAGCTGTGGGACTGGAAAGAATTAGCCAAAGCAGTGCTCCCGGGTCCTGTTTTCCTTAAATGGCTGGCCTATTTTAATGAGTGCTGCATTTACGGAGAAAGCAATCAAAACACCCAGCTCCCCGGAACTATTGCTTTTGGCATGCTCTCTGGCACTGCTGATCAGTTCGCCACTGGGGCCCAGCAGGCAGCCATTGCTCCTCCCTATCAAGACCAGGTTCGGGCTATAGGTCTGGCTGCCTGGAGAAAGCTAGATGAAGGACCTACTGAATCACCCATATCTGGGATTACTCAAAAGGTATAGGAGGACCTCCCCTCCTTTATAGATAGAATTCAGAAGAGCCTGCAGAGAAAGTTCCCTTCAGAGGAGTTGCGCTACCGGTTTGTCCGATCACTGGTTTGGGACGGCATGACCGCTGATCACAAGATAGCTTGAGCTGGGCTTCGAAACCAGGCCATGGACAAATGGATCATAGCTACCTGAGATGTTGGGTCCGGTGTCTTACCAGACAAGCGCAATGGTGGCTGCGCTTCAGGCTAGCCGCCAGGAGGAGCTTCAAACCCTTATCAATGTCCTACGACAGACCAAAGTGTCCGGTAAGTGGACCTGCTTTGGGTGTGGCCAGGAAGGTCACTTCCGGTGGGAACGTCCAAACCAGTCCAAGACACACACACACACACACACACACACCCCATCCCTCCGGGGGAGGGGGAGGCCCGCGCACACCCTGTAAAAATGTCTTTTAACATGCGGTGATTCCTCTGCCCATCCACAGGAGGAGAAAGACATGGACTGCTCGCCTGCCGCTGTGCCCTTGGCCTCTGCCTTTGCCTCCTCTGTGACTGCCACTGCGATGCCTCGGGGCGCCTCTGCCCTGCAGCAGCTGGACCAAGAGCAGATTAAAAAAGCTGTGGAAGTTCTGTTTACACAGTCCAAGTCCAGAAAAAACAACAATGGATTGCTTATGAATGAGAATGATAATTTGTTTTTAATGGTGATATTATGGAAAATCCTAGAGAAAGAGCTGCGAGTCCAATTGTCCTTGCCTCATAATATTCTATCAGATTTGTCAGAAATCTGTTTATTTACCAAAGATGAATGTGAATCACCTGAACAGACAGAACGTTTCTTTAAGAAGCACCTGAAAAAGCATGGCGTTAAAACCGTCTCTCGGATTATCCCTTTCCAAACTTTAAAAAAGGAATATAAAGCCTATGAGGCCAAGCTCAACCTCCTGAGTAGCTTTGAGTTCTTCATTACTGATGAAAGAATTAGACGGCTTTTACCCACACACATAGGAAAGCATTTCTATCAAAGGAAGAAAGTTCCAGTACCTGTAAACCTTCTCGCCAAGAATTTGTCCAAAAAGATCAATGACTGTATCAGTGGGACAGTCTTAAACATCTCCAAAAGTGGTTCTTGCAGTACTATACGCATCGGTCACACTGGACTGGAGACCCAGCACATCATTGAAAACATCTTGGCTGTCTCAAAAAAGCTTTCAGAAATACTGCCAGAGAAATGGCAGAGTGTCAAACTTCTGTTCCTGAAAACTGAGAAGTCAGTTTCCCTTCCCATCTTTTCCTCATTTGTCACCTGTCAGGATGAAAAGAATATATCTCTCTGCAGCTTGAAGAAAAAGGAGGCAAAGAGAAAAATAAAAGAAAGAAAATACCATGAAAAACAGAAGTTGAAGAACAGAAGCAGAATGTTAGGACAAAATGCCAAAACTGATGCATCAGTCCCACTGCAGGGTGGCTTGGCTCCTAAAACTGGTGCTGCCCCAGTGAAGGGCCCTGGGTCCCAGAAGAAAAAGACTGGCAAAGCAAAAGCTCAACCTAAGGTGATAGAACAATGTGAAGAAGAAATTCCACAACTGATACCAATAGGGGAAAGTCCAGCTAAAGAAAATGTGAAGATGCAAAAAGATGTCACAGAAAGAAAAACTCCAAAAAAGAGTCCTGGTCCAAATACACCTCATAGCAAGAACAGAAAGGCCCTGTCAGCTGTAGAGACCCCAGAATCTTCAGGCCGTGGGACCCCAGGGAACAGCCCAGGGAAGAAGCGAAAAATGGAACAGGAGAAAGAAAAAACATCTTCGCTGCTGAAAAAAGACCCGAGGCAGACTCCAAAAAAGCCAGAGGCCAAGTTTTTCGCTACTCCCAGGAAATCTGCAAAGAAAGCAACCAGCATCCCCCAAAACTGAAAACAAACCAGTTGGCCCAGTCAACTTGAAACCAGCACCTCAACCTGAAAAAAATATCAGTTACCTAAAGAGCTTTTTGGGGGGCGTGTTCTTTTTGAGACAGGCTCTCCATGTAGCTCCTGCTGCCTGGGACTCACAGGATCCACTTGCTTCTGCCTCCCCAGTGCTGGGATTAAAGGCGTGTGCCACCACGCCCTGCACCTCAAGCTTTTTAAGAATAAACTTAGATGTGGGGGTGTACACCTGTATCCCTAGCACTCAGGAAGCTGAAGTTGGAGAGTCAGAAGTTTGAAGGAAGCCTGGGATACAGCGAAACTGTCTCAAATAAAACTCCAGTCCTGGGTAGGGATGTAACTCAGTGGTAGAGTACTTCCCTAATAGCATGCTCAAGGGCCTAGGTTCAGTACCTAGCACTGCCAAAACAAGCAATATATTACATACACACACTGTACTCTGGTCCTGACTCATAACCATTTGCAACAGTGAGGCTTGGTAAAATGTTTTTGTAAAATTTCCACAGGTGATTGTAAAAATCAGGAGGTGAGGTAAAATCTATTTTTAATTGTTCTGTGTATTTGCTGACAGATTGCTTCTCTGTGAGTGTGTTTTTTATTAAAAAGTTTAACATCTACAAAAAAAATGGCTTTTATCGGGCTTGCGATTGCAAATCCAAATTTAACCTTAAGGGTGAGCCTTTAAACTCACCCTCCGGGCCACCCCCAGCCCCGTTAAATAAGGGGGATGAGCCAGTTCAGACTCATTGGACAGTCCCATTGATCCCTGGCTTGAGGTAAAAAAATGACCCTAACCATAGGAAACAAGACCTTCAAATTTCTCATTGACACTGGGGCAGACCCCACGGTGATTAGAAAGGAGGAAGTCCCACACTCCTGGCAGTTGGTGCCCGGCCCGTCCTTACTGGGCGTGGGCGGGCAGTCTACATCATGGGAGACTGACTACTTAGCTACCCTGGGTAGATCCCAATGGGAGTCATGGAGAGGTGCGCCCTCTTGTGGTCTCTGGCCTAACTGCCAACCTTTTAGGTCGGGACATTCTGGGCGAGGCTGAGGCCTTTATCACTACTGACCAAAAGGCCTTCTATAATGACCTCCTAGACCAAGAAGAATACCAACAACAGTTCAGAGAAGGCCAGAAAAGCCGTCCCAACTATAGGGACGACCCAGAAAATGATGCCTTTAAGGACCCCCCCGGGGGGGCTCCCCTGGATTCCAGCAATCCCCAAGACATACCACTTAACTATTATTGATATTAAGGACTGATTTTTCTCAATTCCCCTCCACCCTGACGATACAGAAAAATTTACATTCTCCATACCCTCAACCAATTTTAGTGGGCCAGATTTAAGATTTGAATGGACTGTCCTGCCTCAGCGTATGGCCAATAGTCCCCCCATTTGCCAATATTACCTAGCCCACATTTTTGCCTCACTGATGGGGCGGCTGGATGTTTTATTCTATATTTATATGGATGATATAATTCTGGAAAGCCCTGAGCCCTCCAATCTCCACGAGCTGTCTCTCTATTCTTCAGAAAAACTTTAAGTTGGCCCCCAATAAAATTCTGAGTATCCCTCCTTTCAAGATACTAGGTACCACCTTATCTATGGACACTGTTTCCCCCATAAAGCCTCAGCTCACCATTCAGGACAATTATAGTCTAACCTAACTCCAAATATTACTAGGGGAAATTAATTGGCTGAGGCCCTGGATACCCATCTCTACTGAGGAGTTGATTCCATTATTTGATCTCTTGTGGGGCCTTGACTTAGCCTCCAGAGTGGTTTTACTGCTTCAGTGCCAACAAATTCTAGCCAAAATCCAACAGTCCATAGATAAGGCCACTTTAAAAAGGTTCGATCCTGACACCCCAATGTCTCTTTAACTTTTCATTGGAAGTACATTGTGCACTGCTCTTCTCGCACAAGAGGGTGAGCCCATATAATGGATTCATCTATCCGTGGGCGGAGCCCCTCAAGTTTATTCCATGACCAACCAAATTGCCAACTGCATTATCAAGGGTAGGGACACAGCAGTCCGGTTGTTCAGTATTGAGCCCCATTCCATTATCACTCCCTATAGATTGACAGATTTTACCTGGCTTCAAAAAAACAATGAGAGGATCGTGCTGGCTCTAGTGGGATTTCTTGGCAAGATTTACTGCCACCATGGTCCTTATAAGTGGATAAGCTCCTTCTTGAGGTTGGAGTGGGAGCCCCCCCAGACTTTTTCTTTCTCAACCTGACCCTAAGTTTCTAACTATATTTACTGATGGGGGCGTCTAGGAGCCTCTTTGGTCATCTACCCACCCCTGGAACAGGGACAAACTCCCATGCCCATTAAATCAATCTCTCACCAAGTTAAAGGGTCACCACAGTTTAAAGAACTCTTTGCCGTTGTCATGGCATTAGACTCCATATCAGAGCCCTTCAACCTGTTCTCAGACAGCCCATATGTGGTTAATTTACTGCCCAAATAGTGGAGGCCCATGTTAGATTAGACTCCAACCCCATATCTCCTCTGATGATTCAGACCCGTACTCTACTTAAACTTAGGGTAAATCCAGTATTTCTCCAACATCTTAGAGGCCACCAAAATTTGCTGGGGTTTCTGTCAGAGGGAAATAAAATAGCTGATCAGTGGGCCTCTTCACATCAGTGTCACACAGTCACTGAGGCGACCCAATTTCATCAATTGACCCATGTCAGTTGGAGAGGGCTTAGACATAAATATCCCCACGTGGCAGTCAAAGACCTAAAGAAAATTACATGCACCTGTCGATCTTGCCAACCTTTTCTTCAGGTCCCCCCTCTTCAAAATTCGGGTACCAACCTCAGAGGCCTTCGGCCTAACAACCTCTGGCAAATTAATGTTACCCACTATGCCCCATTTGAAAAACAAATATATTTTCCTATCAGTTGATTCCTTCTTGCGTGCCTACTGGGCGACAGCACACACCGGGGAAAAGGCCAAACATATAATCAGTCACATGCTCCAATGTTTCGCCACCCTTAGACTGCCTGATCGAATTAAAACAAATAATGGCCCATGCTTTGTAAGCAAGCCTTTCTTTGAGTTCCTTCAAACATGAAAAATCTCACACTCCACAGGCATTCCTTATAACCCTCGGGGACAAGCCTTTGTTGAGAGATACAAACAAAACCTTAAGACTCAGTTACAAAAACAAAAGGGGGAGTCCCTGCCCCCACATGATCAACTAAAAAAGGCCTTATTTACCTTTAATATTCTAAATTTTTCCAAAGAAGACAAGTATTTGTCTCCCTTCCAAAAACATTGGTCCTCATCTACCAGCTACAGCTCCATTCTGGTCAAATGGAGAGACCTGCTCACTAGAGCCTGGAGGGGACCAGACCCTCTTCTTACAGCAGGAAGAGGATTTGGGTGTGTATTTCCCCAAAATGAAAAGAGGCCCCTCTGGATACCTGCAAGAGACATTAAATATCTTCCCTCACAGGACGATGGATGGGACAAAGATGACCAATAAAATACTATGATGACACAACTTCATGATTAATAAATGCCAACAAAAGCAAAAGGTTAAACATGTCAACCAGGGGATAAACACCCTTGAGAAGGCCTTTTTTTTCTCTCTCTCTCTCTCACAGAAAATGGGGTGCAAAATCCTCCTGATGCTGGCCCTTGCCCTAAACTGTCTACAAATGAGGAGTCAAGCCTATGGGTTAGACAATCCACATCAACCCCAGAAGGTCACCTGGTTGGTGATCAATGTGGCCACATCAGATGCCATCAATAAAACTACTCAGATAACCCCCCTTCTACGTGGTGGCCAGACCTGCAATTCGATCTCTGCGATCTTGCCACTGGATCATGGGATGTGCGTGGATGAGTAGGCCAAGGGAAAACCAGGCCAGAATGTGGAGGCAGTGGGAAGGGATGCACCCTGCCACTTGTGGGATCCCTTAACTCTCCTAGCTGCTCGCATATCCTTAAAAGACATGCGTTGCTGTTGACAACATTCTATGTCTGTCACGGGTCCAATAGAATTGTATCACAATTGCATATTTTTGTGTGGGGGAATGACTTTTATGTACAAGCTGGGGCTGTGAGAGCACAGGGACAGGGTACTGGATTGAGGGTAAAGGACCCATCCGAGTTAGTAGGGTCAAGCAACAACTGTCTACAAACCCATTATATGGGCGATGTACAAATTATCATTGTAACCCCATACAGATCAGCTTTACAGAACAGGGAAGAAAGGAAGGAGGATGGGAAGCTGGAAAGATGTTTGGGTTAAGACTCTATGTCTCAGGATATGACCCCAGCCTCCTACTAATGATCAAGAGGGTTGTCAAACCCCTGCCTTATCAGGAAATGGTGGGTCCAGCCCGGTTTCCACTGCCAAGGCCCACCACCCCTACACATGTCACTACTAGCCCGATGCCCGCCAGCAATACCCTGGCGTCAGAAGCATCTGTGCCTTGTAACCCTGGCCTGGGCTTAAGTGGGACCAAGCATGAGGACATTCGTTGGGCAATGCAGCTTGCTTATACTTTTCTCAATGCCTCTAGACCTGAATTTGTTGACCCATGCTGGCTGTGCCTAGACGCCAGCTCTCCAATGGTGGAGGCCCTGGGGACAGTGGGAAACTCCACAAACACTACTCATGGTGATCAATGCTGATGGGGCAGGATCAGCACAAAAACTGGCAGGCTCACCCTGCCTCTCAAACATGACAAAAATATGACCTGTGTTACCCATGGGCACCCTGGTGGACACTCCTGGGGGTGCTGTAAAAACATCACTTCAACAGGGGGTAACTGGATAGTCCCTACTGAGTCTTCATATTATTGGCTGTGCCAAAATTCGGGTTTGACACCTTGCCTTTCTCTTGCAGTGTTGCAACAATCAGGGGGAGGACATATGCACCCTAGTCTTCCTCTTCCCTTATGTCATTTATCACTCTGCTGAGGAAATGCAGGGCCGGGAGAGACATATACAAAAGAGAGAGTTGCTTTCCACGGTTGTGGTTTCCACACTTGTGGGCCTTGGAGCTGGGGGGATGGCCCTTGGAGCTACATCCTTAATAATGGCACAAAAAGGCCTCCAACAGATCAGGGCAGATATGGATGCTAGCCTAGATAAAGTTGAGACAGCTGTCAGGTTTACTTTCCTCTCTAGCCCAAGTAACTTTACAAAACAGGAGAGGGCTCGATCTCCTGTTCCTCCAGCAAGGTGGTGTATGCAAAGCCCTTGGAGAAGAATGCTGTTTCTATGCTGATAATTCAGGAGTGGTTATGGATAACCTTGACAAATTAAGAGAGGACTTAAACAGGCATCAGCAAGAACAGGAGTCTTGGTACTAACAGTGGTTCACTGCCTCACCATGGCCCACTACCTTATTTCTACTCTGGTGGGACCTCTCATAATCCTTATACTTCTCTGCACTATAGGACCCTGTGCAGTTAATAGGCTTATAAATTTCATAAAAGAAAAAATAAAACAAATACAATTAATGACATTAAGAGTTCAATATGATCGCCTGCCCACTTCTCCCCTAGAGACACCAACCTAACCCAAGGCAGGACACCAGCCTACCTAAATCAAGATCTGGCCAGTTACTGGAGCTTTTCCACAGGCTGAGGTGATGTTACAAAAGAGATTAAATCTACTAACGGCCAAAAGGGGAGACATCTGTTTATTTTTACAGGAAAAATGCTGCTTTTATGACAATCGATCCGGGATCGTCCAGGAAAAGATTAAAAAATTCCAAGAAGATCTAAAAAAGAGGAGGTGAGAGTTTCAAGAAAACCCCCTCTGGACCAGCTTACATGGTCTCTTGCCCTACCTCCTCCCACTACTTGGCCCCCTCCTCACACTTCTCCTTATCCTTACTGTCGGGCCCTGGATATTTAACAAATTTATGAGATTTGTTCACCAGAGAATAGAGGCAATCAAGTTACATCAGGTCGAGGTTCATTATCACAGGCTCGCTGATCAGGAGCCAGGCTCTTATGATTGGCCATCCTCATACAATTGCCCGACCCCTGCCCTCCATGTAGCCAATGACGGGTAAAACCCTCCCAGACTGATGAACCTAAGACAGGGGCCATGAGGGTAATCATGGGTACCCGAGGACAGGCAACTTCAGAACCTGAGAAGAGGCTACCTAAGACAGGGCATGGAGAGGTGCCGCAGCAAGTAAGATTCATAGCACCCAATGATGGGTAAGATCTCCAAAAGGGAGACAACCTAAGACAGGGAATATGTTTCTCTGCCCTCACAACAAAAACCAAATGGGGAATATGTTGGGCCTTCTGGACCCTCATACACATGGCATGGAGGGAAATGAGGCCTAATATAATTCCCTAAGCCAGGCTAAAGTTTAGCAACCTGTCTCTGGCCTGTCACTTCCGTGTGGAGGTGACTCAGCAGAGCCCTATCTAAGATTGCCTCTGCCCAGTAACAACTGGCATGATAAATTCCCAGTGGCCCACAGTCTTTGCCCCAGATGACACATTCCTATACCCACCCCCTTTTCCACACCCCTTTTGCTTAAACTATATAAGCTGATGCCTGACACAATAAAGTGAGTTCCTGCCTTGACAAGACTCCCGACTCAGTGTGGTTTTTGAGTCACTGACACCATCCCGCTCAGCCCCTAAGAGAGGGACCCAGGCTGGTCCTGGCCTCTCCCCCTGTGTTGTACCTGTCAGAGCGATCAGACAACATGCCACATGCCACCGCCAACCACATCTCAGCATTATGAAGGAGGCCCCTAATGACTTCTTTAAAGAGAAATGCTCACCTCTTCTCCCAAAGGCCCTCACCCTGGGATGGCTGATCTCAAAATGTTTCAGGAGTTCTTCATGAAGGATCTAAATTGTCTAGACTAAAGTCTAGAAATAGATGGATACTTTGAGGAAATCATGTACAATTTACAAATTATTTTAAAGTACATTAGCCCTTTTCTGAAGGGTGGTTGATTTTTTTTCAGAATTTGCACTTGAATTCCCCTTTGGTGGACATCTGTTCCCTTCTCTGACCCATTCTCCCAGTCTTCCTAGGTGCTCAAACACACACACTTAAAGTCTACAATGCCCACTTTCCTTGTGGGCAAGTGTAGCCACATTGGTGTCACCCAGGGAATGTGAGCAAGAGAGAAAAGTCAGTCTCTCTCTCTCTCTCTCTCTCTCTCTCCCTTATCCTTCTTATTTTTCCACTCCCCCTCCCCCAACCTCCAGTGACAGCTCATGGTCTGCCTTCCATCTTGAAATCCAGGGGCAACATCATAGAAGATGATGGCGTCACAAGCTGGGCACGTGGGCCCTTGCAGTAAATCTCAGAGCTCTGATGGGCTTAGCAAAGCCAGTCTGCCAGCATGGGAAGGTTACAAAAGACAGGAATTAAGTGCTTGTCTTCATGAAGGCTCTGTGTTCTTGATCTCCTTGTCAAGCAGCTCAGCCTTTATCTTCACACTCTTCTCTGGTCATGTAGCATCCATGCACTCATCCTTTGCATCCTGGTTTCACTCAACGCCTGAGAGTTCACACAACCTTCTCTTCAAGGTATACTGAACCCCATCAGTCTTTCCCACAGTCTGAGGAGGAGCAGAGTCATTTTGATGGAGACCAACACACTTCCAAATTAAAACCTCAGATGAAAATGGCATGAAGTCAAAGTGACCCTCAGAGTGCACAAATAAGAGCAACTGTTGTCAGACCAAAGCAGGCCAGGTTTCCATCCACACCAGACAATGTGCTTGGGTCTCAGCCACAACCACAGAGGGGAAGGCATGGCTGAGTCATGCTCAGCCTATCTGATACTCCCACCATGTGAAAGGCCAGGGCTCTGAGACAGACTGCCGATCCCCACTCTTAGCTCACCCTCAGGCACTGGTTCTCAGCCAGAGTGACTTGCCCATCCAGGGAGGCATTTGGCAACTTGAGATGCTTTTTATTATGACTATGGTGGAACTTCCATTGGCATCTAGTGGCTAGACATCCCCTAATGCACATGATAGCCCCAGGGAAGAAGTGCCAGCTCAAAAAACCTGGGCTCTGGGGTGTAGGTTCTGTGCACTTGCTGTTTGTTTGTTTGGATGATGTCTGTGGAGCCCAGGTTAGCCTGATCCTCCTGCCCCTACCCCCAAGTGCTGGAGTTACAAGCATGTGCCACCACACCTGTTTTGTAGGCATTAGTTTCTTTCAATGACTGGGCAGGTTCAGGATCTCCCACAGCCCCCATGTACATCCTTACTTCAATTTAAGTAAGTTAAATATGCAGTTATTGCTGCTTCTTCAAGCCAGAGAGGATAAAGTGTCAAGATCTTGGGTCCTGATCAAGGCAGGGTAGTGCATACCTCTAATCCCAGCACTTGGGAGGCAGAGGAAAGAAGATTACAACTTGAAGGACAGCCTCAGCTACTAGTAAGTTTAAGGCCAGCCTGAGTTACTGTCAAAGAGAGAGAGAGGAACAAAAGAAAGATTGAGGGTACTGGGAAACTCCGTGCAGCCAGTGTCCTGGAAACCAAAGCTGTCCTTTTAGGTCCACCACAAGCTGTGTAGGACATTTTCTCAAAAGCAAGGGACAGTGCTTTGTCTTGTCTCGTTGTATTACTATGTAAGTGGGATGTGCTCTGCTCTCTATTGAGCGAATGCCCTACTTTCTGTCTTCCTTGCCAGTGACACTTTGCTCAGCAGCTAGCCTCAAAGTTTCCCTCCCCAGAGTCATTCTGGGATGTTTAAAGAAGCACTTACTTCTCACCTGCCACCCTCCACACTGTGAGGCTGCTGTGTTTTCTGATGCTGTAACAGGGTGCTACACTCTGGGTGATTTATGAAGAAGCAGATTTTAGACTAGGGTTCTGGAAGTTGGAAGCCCACAGCTGTTACTGGCATCTGCTCAGCTTTTGGTGTGGGAGGTGTTGTCACTTCAGACATCACAGTAGGAAAGAGAAAGGTGAGGAAGCCAATCTCCCTCTTAAGGAGGAACCCACACTCTAGGAACTAACTCATTCTTGTGAGAAGGACCTAGCATGACCTCCGGGGGACACATTTGAGCCATGGAACCTTGTGTCTAGAGCCATGACCACTCTATGGTCAGAACCTCCTCTAACTACTCATGTTACAATGTCAAATTCCTAGTTGGAAGTCCTAAAATCACTGGGTTTGGGAAGCAGTCCTAGAGTCCATCTTGGTTCTCCGTGGGATATCTGGAAATACAATGCTCAATTCTAGGCTTTAGGGACTGGAGACATAAGAGTTGTGTAAGTTGACATCTTCCAGAAATGTGTGTTGCACTGTAGTATGATCTCCTCAGCATTAATGCATTAAAAGTTCCTCAGTCTGCAGGGTGCCATAGGCACCGAAGGCAGAGCTAGCCACTAGTGTACATGGGGGGGGGCAGGGGATCTAGGAGAAAATGGTACTCTAGCTTTATCCTGCAAGATGCATAGCATTAACACACAAAAAAATCTGTTAATATGTAAAGAGGTAGAAAGCAACAAGATACAATGTGACCAGAACCAGGAGATGCCATATGAAATAAAACACACCAAATAAGAAAAGTAGATGTCATTTTTCTCACTAGCACATGGAAGATGGGAGTAGAGCAAAACAGGGGTTCCCAGAGGCTGGAAGGGATGGGGACTGGGAAAAGGATGATGGGTGGGCACAAGGTGCAGCTGCATAATACAAAAGCTTCTAGCATCCTGTTGCACAGCAGCAACAAGTGACAACAATTAATAGACTATTTCAAAATAGCTGGTTTTGAATGTTCTCAACACAAGGATATGGTGAATGTTTAAGGTGATGACTAAGCTGATTACCCTAATTGAAACATTATGTATCATATCTCTGTGCTAAAATATTATCCACTACTCCATGCAATCATACAATTTACATGTAAATCAAAAATTGAGGCCTGGGGAGCTGGGGAAATTGCTCAGTGGTTAAGAGCACTGACTGCTCTTGCAGAGGACCTGGGTTCAGTTCCCAGCACCCACATGGCAGCTAACAACCACCTATAACTCCAGTTCCAAGGGATCTGATGCCCTCTTCTGACCCTCCATGGGCATTGCATGACACAGGTACACTTACATACATGTAGGCAATATACTCATACACAAAAATATAAAAATAATTTTTAAAAAATGAAGCTTGGGCTAGAGAGATGGCTCAGCTGGTATTATGCCTGTTGCACAAGCATGAGAATCTGAGTTCAAAACCCCAGTATTCATATAAAAATTTGGGTGTGGTAGCATTTGCTGGTGTAAGAAACATTAAATATTAGTCTGTTCTTTCAAATCCTGTAAAACTTGGATCTTCGTTTATGACAAGGAATTCTAATCTTTAATCCCACCACACATTGTAAGAGTTTTGTTTAAGGAAAGGCCCTAATACATTCCTGAGCTTGATGGTCTGGAGCACTGGAACCCTTCTCCCTTTGCACCAATATTTTAAACTATCCAATTGGGAAAGACTGTGAGGTTGGACACCAATCAATGATGAAAAGACACAGTGCTCTTGGTTCAGGATAAAAGCCTACCACGCTTCCTCTGCGCTTGCTGGATCTGATGACCATGCATCCTCGCCCTTTTGTGAAAGTAAAATCTGTCTTGCTGAGTTACTTTCACTTTGTCTGAGTGTTCTTTGTGTGGTATTGATGGGGTTCTTGGACCTCAGATTTTATTTCTAATACCTGTAATGGGTGCTTGGGTATGGGGGAAGACAGGTAGAAGCTGGGATACATTGACCAGCCAGCTTAGCTGAATTGATCAGAGTCAGGTTCAGGGAAAGACACTGCCTCAAAAATAAATAAATAATAAAGTTGGGAGGGGCTGGAGAGATGGCTCAGAAGTTAAGATCATTGACTGCCCTTCAGAGTAGCTGGGTTCAGTTCCCAGCACCTACATGGCACCTAACAACCATCCAAAACTCCAATTCTAGGATGTGGGAAATGGCTTTGATTAATGAGTATAACCTGGAGTAATGACTTTTAATTAACCCCAGCAAAACCATGTGCTTTTTTTTGAATTTTATTTATTATTATTTTTATTTTATGTGTATGCATGTATTGTCTGCATGTAGGTAAGTGCACCCATGTCATGCAATACCCATGGAGGTCAGAAGAGGCTGTCAGATCCCCTGGGACTGGAGTTGTGGACAGTTGTTAGCTGCCATGTGGGTGCTGGGATTTAAACCCAGGTCTTCTGCAAGAACAACCAGTGTTCTTAACAACTGAACCATCTCTCCAGCCCCAAAACCATGCGTTTTTTTGTCTTGTGACCTGGGCACCTGATCTTGTTTACTAGACAACCTCAATTTGGTACTTCACCCAAATAGATATGAATGAATGAATGGATGTGGGTGCACTTGAGAGTTAACATATCATAGCACTGAAAGCAGGTGCACCTATCTCCATTGCACACAGTGGAGGTTGGGAAGGATGAGTGACCTTGGATGAAAAGGACAGGGTTGTTGAAATTAGGGTGGAGCTAAGCTTGTACTTCCCTGATTAGAGCTAGTAAAAAGGCAAGTGGTTGCCAAGAGATTGGGGGACAGACAGATGAATGAGGGGAGTACAGTATTTTTCAGGGATAAAAACTCTTCATGGGGGGAGGGACTGTACATATGGCTCAGTTGTTAAAAGCACTGGCTGCTCTTGTAGAAGACCCAGGTTCAATTCCCAGAACCACATGAGGGTTAACAACCATCCATAACTCCAGTTCCAGGAGAATCTGACTCCCTCTTCTGATCTCCATGGGCATTGTCTGACACAGGTGCACTTACATACACATAGGCAATCACTCATACACAAATAAAAATAATAAACAAAATATAAAAAAATCCTTCCTGGTCATGTAACAGTAGATATATATTTCTTTGTAATAGGGGGAGAAATCAAATCTTATCTCATTTGTTTGTCATTGGGACTGACTTCTGTGAAATGACAGCTTAACAGCAGAGAAACCTGCAGGTTGATTAACATGTACAGTGTACATTACCCAGGAGAAGCCTCAGTTCAGAAGTAAGTTGAGGGGCTCGAGAGATGGCTCATCAATTAAGAGCACTGACTGCTCTTGCAGAGGACCTAGATTCAATTCCCATTACCTACATGGCAGCTAACAATTGTCTATAATTTCAGTTCCAGGGGATCTGATCCTTCTTCTGACCTCTGCAGGCATCACATGACATGAGTGCACCCACCTACATGCAGGCAATACACTCATACACATAAAATAAAAACAATCTGGTTCCCAGCACCCACATCACAGCTAACCATACATAACTCTATTCCAGGAGATCTGACACCCTCTTCTGGCCTCCTTGGCATTGCACACCCAAGTACACTTACATAACATGCAGGTAAAACACTCATACACAAAATATGAAAAACTTAAATTAAATTTAAAAAAGAAAGAGCACTCAGGCATGGTGGTATGCACTTTTAATCCCAGCCCTCTCAAGGCAGAGGCAGGTTCACATCATGACTTGCAGGTGGGCTGTGACTAGGGAGACCCTGTCAAAAAAAAAAAAAAGAGCAATAAATCTTAGAAAAGTGTCAGAACCAAGAAGAAATGAATCTGTGTCAGTCAGCTTTCTGTTACTATAACAAATACTTGAGGTAAGTCAACTTAACATGATAGAAAAGTTACATTGGCTCACAGTTTTGGAGGCTTCACCCACTGCTTTTGGGAAAGTGGCAAAGGCAAGGCAGTACATCAGAACAGCAGCATGTGGTAAGGCAGGCTGCAAAAGAAGGAAAGTCTATTAGTCAGGGTTCTCCAAAGAAACAGAACCAGTAGAATGAATATATACGTATAGAGATTTATCAGCTTAGCTCACAGGATAGAGTCCAAGTAGTCCAACAATGGATGCACCACACTGGAGAGGCTGAGAATCCATAGTTTCTCAGTCCACGAGGCTGGATGTCTCAGTAGTCCCAATCTGGTGCTGAAGG
>NW_008353342.1:2957334-2957715 GCF_000622305.1 Nannospalax galili
AATCCACGTTTCTGCAACTGGTCACGTGGCCTAAGTTGGTATTTGTAACTACCTTCCTCTACTACTTATTCTGTATTTTCTCTACGATCAGCAAGCACCCCTGCAGGTCTCGGATCTTTCCCTGGAGAAGTGACCCATACTTTCATCCCTGAAGTGTCTGGGCCATTTGTTGTCCTGTCTGGATTGGGTTGTTGCAGTTTCCCATTGACCTTAATCACAGGACATGGTAACACCAAAAGGCACCCTAAGGAATTTCCTGCCTTCCAGATATAATCTTCATTACCTCCATTGTGGAGAACCAGTCCAATTTCCCTCTGGTAGTCTGGGTCAATCACCCCTCCTAGTACTGTTACTCCTTTCTTACCCTGTTGACTAAAGGGA
>NW_008353342.1:2958081-2965443 GCF_000622305.1 Nannospalax galili
TTCTATCAAGCCAGCTGCTTCAGGATGGTGGGGAACATGGTAAGACCAATGGATTCCATGACCATGGGCCCACTGCCGCACTTCTTTGGCTGTGAAGTGAGTTCCCTGGTCAGAAGCGATGCTGTGTGGAATACCATGACGATGGATAAGGCATTCTGTAAGTCCCTGGATAGTAGTTTTGGCAGAAGCATTACGTGCAGGAAAGGCAAATCCATAACCAGAATAAGTGTCTATTCCTGTAAGGACAAATCGCTGTTCCCTCCAAGATGGAAGTGGTCCAATGTAGTCAACCTGCTACCAAGTTGTAGGCTGGTTGCCACGGGGAACAGTGCCATATCGGGGCCTCAGTGTTGGTCTCTGCTGTTGGCAGATCTGGTACTCAGCAGCAGCTGTAGCCAGGTTGGCTTTTGTGAGTGGGAGTCCACACTGTTGAGCCCATGCATAACCTCCATCTCTGCCACCATGGCCACTTTGCTCATGGACCCATTGAGCAATGACAGGGATAGCTGAAGAAAGAGGCTGACAATCCACAGAGCGGGTCATCCGATCTACTTGATTATTGAACTCATCTTCAGCTGAAGCCACTTTTTAATGAGCATTTATGTGAGATACAAGTATGTTCACATCCTTTGCCCATTTGGAGAGATCTATCCATATACTTCTTCCCCAAATGTCTTTCTCACCAATTTTCCAATCATGCTCCTTCCAAGTCCCTGACCATCCAGCCAAACCATTGGCTACAGCCCATGAATCAGTATATAATCACACTTCTGGCCATTTCTCCTTCCAAGCAAAATACATGACCATATGCACTGCCCAACATTCTGCCCACTGTGAAGACTTTCCTTCCCCAGTGTCCTTCAGGGTTGTTCCAGAAATTGGTTGTAATGCCACAGCTGTCCACTTCTGAGTGGTGCCTGCATACTGTGCAGAACCATCCTTAAACAAAGCCCTAGTCTTCTCTTCCTCAGTCAACTGATCATAGGGCACACCCCATGAAGCCATAGGTGCATGCTTGAGAACAGGAGGCATCGTAACAGGAATAGGAACCATAGGCATTTGGGCAACTTCTTCAAGTAACTTGCTTGTGCCCTCCAGGTCTGCTTGAGCCTGATCACGTATATACCATTTCCATTTGATAATGGATTGTTGCTATGCATGGCCTACTTTATGGTTTGGGGGGATCAGATAACACCCAGCTCATGATTCACAGCTCCAGTCACATAGTGACTTGGTGGCCCATTGTCAAACGTTCAGTTTCCACTAAGGCCCAATAGCAGGCTAAGAGCTGTCTCTCAAAGGGAGAATAGTTGTCCCAGATGAAGGCAAAGCCTTACTCCAAAATCCCAATGGTCTCTGCTGTAATTCCCCTATGGAGGTTTGCCAGAGACTCCAAACAGCATCTTTATCTGGATCATATGACCCAAGGGGTAGAGCAGCTTGTACAGCAGCCTGGACTTGTTGAAGGGTCCTTTCCTGTTCCAGGCCCCACACAAAGGTAACTGCCTTCCAAGTCACTTGATATATGGGTCATAGTAACATACCCAGATGAGGAATGTGCTGCCTTCAGAATCCAAACAGGCCCACCAAGCTTTGCGCTTCTTTCTTGGTGGAGGGAGGGACCAAATGCAACAACTTATTCTTCACCTTAGATGGAATGTCTGCACGATCCACACCACTGAACTCTTAGAAATTTCACTGAGGTTGAAGGCCCTTGAATTTTGGTTGGATTTATTTCCCATCCTCTCATGCACATATGCTTAACCAAGTCCAGACTGTCTGCTACCTCCTGCTCACTGGATCCAATCAGCATAACATCATCAATATAGTGGACCAGTGTGATATTTTGTGGAAGAGTTAGCCAATCAAGATCCCTCCGAACCAAGTTATGGTACAGTGCTGGAGAGTTAATATACCCTTGAGGCAGGACAGTAAAGGTATACTGTTGGCCTTGCCAGCTGAAAGCAAATTGCTTCTGGTGGTCCTTATGAACCAGTATCGAGAAGAAAGCATTTGCCAAATCAATCAGACTCTGAGGAATTTGATTCACCCTTGCCTGATCCACCCTTGCCTGAGGAAACTAATCCCATTGAGGAAGCTAATCCCATTCAGCAAGATGAAGTTGATGTCCCTCAGGGCCCAGTTGTTGTTACTTCTAGACCTATAACCAGACTCAAAGCTAAGCAGGCCCCTAGAGGAGAGATAGAAAGTGTGGTCCATGAGGAGGTATGCTACACCACTAAAGAACTTAGTGAATTTGCTAATTCATTCAAGCAGAAGTCTAATGAATATGTCTGGGAATGGATTTTAAAGGTATGGGATAATGGTGAAAGGAACATAACAGGCTGAGTTTATTGACATGCCCCCCCCAACTAGAGATTCTAGGTTTAATATGAACGCTCATGCAGTTAAAAAAGGTGTTTAAAGTTTATTTGATTGGTTGGCTGAAGTATTTATTAAAAGATGGCCTACTGACAGAGAGCTGGAGATACCTGATATCCCTTGGTGACTTAGTGCTGATGAAGGGATTGTAAGGCTCAGGCAAATTGTTATGCTCGAGTGGATTCACAGTGCAACACCATATCCTCCATAATGGGAGGGCCCAGAGAATATGGCTTTTACTGATTTTATAAGATGGGAAGTTCTGAGAGAGACACCAGAACATTTGAAGAGCTTTGTTTTTGCTGTTTTCCTTATGCTGAATCTTACAGTTGGAGATGCTGCTGTTCAATTGCATAAATTAAATGTAAATATAATAGGTGTAACAGGACCTTGGAGTAGGGGTCAGATGGCAATACTGAATTACCAAAGACAAGGTGAGCGTACTTATCGTAATAAGCAGCAAAGGCAAAACAATGCCTACAATGGTATGACTCGAGTGGACCGGTGGTACTGGCTAATCAATCATAGTGTTTCCAGGGACCACATACATAAGAAGCCTACTCAGTTTTTATTTGATCTGTATAAGCAGAAAAGCTCTAGGACGAATGACAGGGAGGCAGTACTGGATCGTAGCAACAGAGAATCTGGCTCAGTCAACCAATTTCCAGACTTGAAACAGTTTACAGACCCAGAGCCCCTTGAATGAAGGGAAGGCCGGGTGCCCTTGATGAAGGACCTTGTTACAGTACCAAAGAGTTATGCTGTTTGCCTCTCACCTTCCCCAGAGGGACCTGTGGCCTTTACTGGAGTAACTGTACATTGGGGGAAAGGAAATAATCAGACCTTCCATGGCCTATTGGATACTGGTTCTGAGTTGACACTGATTCCAGGAGACCCTAAAAAGCATTGTGGCCCTCCAGTTAAAGTAGGAACTTATGAAGGTCAGGTGATAATGGAGTTTTGGCTGAAGTCCAACTGACAGTGGGTCCAGTGGGTCCCCGAACTCATCCTGTGGTTATTTTCCCAGTACCAGAATGTATAATTGGGATAGATATACTTAGGAATTGGCAGAATCCCCACATTGGTTCCCTGACCTGTGGAATGAGGGATGTTATGGTTGGAAAGGCCAAATGGAAACCACTGGAATTGCCTCTGCCAGGGAAAACAGTGAACCAAAAACAGTATCCCATCCCTGGAGGGATTGTGGAAATTAGTGCTACCATCAAGGATTTGAAAGATGCAGGGGTGGTGATTCCCACCATATCACCCTTTAACTCTCCTATCTGGCCTGTGTAGAAGACAAATAGGTCATGGAGAATGACAGTTGACTATCAAAAACTTAATCTAAGTAGTGACTCCAATTGCAGCTGCTGTACCAGATGTGGTTTCCTTACTCAAGCAGATTAATATGCCTCCTGGTACCTGGTATGCAGCTATTGATTTGGCAAATGTCAAGTTGACACCCAGGATTAGCCATCACAGGAAGAGACCCAGATCCACAGGAAGGCAACACTTCAAAGACCTAGACTGAAGCTCCACCTCTTAAAGGCTCCAGGATCCATCTCCTCACAATAACAGATTGGGTTGGAGACCACACGTGTAACACATTGACCTTTGGGGATGTTCCAACAATGTAACAACAATGTTCCTGGCTTCCAACATGGGAAAACTGAAAAGGAATAAAGTCTGCTCCAGATCTGCCCCACTTGGAGCTGATAAGTAGGTGTTTAGAAGAGAATTTGCACTGCGTCTTTAAGTGGAGGATACAGAGGAAGGAAGGTTGTGTGAGCTGCTTTTCTCTACCTGCCTAAAGCATGTTAAAGGAGGATGGATTTGTTATGGCTCACTGTTTGAAGAGATTTCAGTACATTGTTCCAGCATCCATAGAGGAGCAGTGTTAGCTCAAGATGGTGGGAGTTTGTCTTGTCACATAACATCAGACAAGGAGGCAACTGAGGGACAGGAAGCAGGTGACTCTAACCCTCAAAGACCCACACCTAGTGGCCTACACCTGCCAGTTAAACACCATGTCCCAAAGGTTTCAGCCTCTTTTTTTTTTTTCTGTTTATCTATCGATACTTTATTTTTGTGTGTGTGGTTTAACCTTTACTAGTATGAATTTGGAAACAAAAATAAGAAAACAGAGCTAAATATAGCTTGAAATGTGCAGTAGACTATTCAGCATCCATTAAATACTGTGTTCAGACATTTCAAACTGTATGTAGTTATGGTCTAACAGTGAGATGTGAGTATATACTTTTTTTTCTTTCTCTTTTTTTTTTTAATTTAATAACCATATGACTAGAAGGAGCATTTCATTGCAGATTTAACATATTCAATAACAATTTCCAGAGCAAGGTTACATCTCTTTCAAAAGTGGCTGTGAATTTTTAGGTTCACAGTTGAATTAATACAGTTATACAATATTGAACTCACTATAAACCCTGTAAGAAATAAAATTGAATGAGTTTTTAACCTTTAAAGAAGGTCTCCATTTCATTTTAAAATATGTTGTTTCCTCCATTTTTAATGCTACCGACACTTAGATGTTTGCACATGTGTCTCTAGTCTCTATGTATCTGATTATTACTACAGTCAGTTACACTCAGATCCTTGGCACCTGAGTGTGGATATAAAGTCATCAGGTAGATTTCAATGGTAATGTTAATCACCTCTACTAATTAACATGACATAAATTTCCACGCTTCCTCCTCAAAGATGATATATATTTTTAAATTTGTTGATTTTGTGTGTGTGTGTGTGTGTGTGTGTGTGTGTGTCACACACAGCAGCTGACATACTCTGTCATCCCTGTTACTGTCCACTGTGTTGTCAGCACCCCCAGCCATTCCTCAATGCTTGTCCATCTGCTGAATCTAGTCAGCCTATCTAGAGAGCCTTGTTTTAGGAATATCAGCTGTTCCTCATCTAGCAGCAATCACTTGTCAATATTCCTTTAGATAAGATTGGGGTCAGCTATTCATTTTTGCAGTTCTATGCTGGGTTGCTGTCTGGGAGTCTTTTGGGCCACCCTGGCCAGTAACTCAAAGGAAGGTATCTCCTGTCTGGCATTGTTTTTTGTTATGTAGCCTTTAGCTATACATATGGACTCTTAAAAATTATATTGGCCCCTTTAATCTTTGGTTATACTTTCCTTTTGGGTGTTTAAGACCCTACAGTTGGCCCAGATAAATCAATTTATTTTTACTCTTAAGGTTGTTTGAGGATCTGTTCCTCAAGGGTAACATGGGCTTGGGAGGAGCCCCTGGTTCCTTTCTTTTACCAGTTCTGTCCATGTGAAGATAAGTCAAAGGTCCTGCTCGACCATGGCTGGCTTTGCTTAGAGGCATAGAGGAAATGATTCCTCTGTGTTGACCCTCCTCTTTGTAGACTGGACACTGGTTCAAGTCCTTCTGGTGGGGTCTCCACAGCCTCCTTGATCAAGAAGACAGGTGACTCACCACAGTTACAGGACATTTGGAGAGATGCTCATAGTCCCCTGAAACTTAGTTGACCTAGGAGGGAAAGGAGCAAAAACTGTCCTTTATGTCCTTCTAACTAAATTAGTATATGTCTCATAGTATGTCTGTTAAACATCCAAGAAGGTTAGTTCCACCAGTCTGGTACTTTTAATTACGATGTGCCATGTAGATAAAGCTTGGGAAAAGACCAAATGCTCTCAGATAAACCTTGCCTAAACAGATATATTTTTTATCTAGTTGTACATATAATTTGTCAGTTACCATTTCTCCCTTAATAATACCCTTCTCCTGTGGTCCTACCTCTCTTGAACTCCTTCTTTCCCTTTATCCCCTAGGTTCCTTGTATAAACTTCCCTTCCCCACCCCCTTAAAATAACCCCATTTTTATCCCCCATATCTCCCTTATTAACACCTGTTTCCTACTGTTCTTCTCTTTCAGATTCTTTCTTTTCCTTTACCTCCCTGGTTTCTTTTCATTATCCTGGTTCCTGTAGTTATGTCTGGATACATAATCACTTATCAGGATTTGGTGCTAGGATCCACATATGAGGGAGAACATATGTCAGGGTTTTTTTAATTTTTTGTTTTTTTCTGAGTCTGTGTTACTTCACTTAGTATAAGTTTCTAGATCCATCCATTTACCTGCAAATTTCATGATTTCATCTTTCTTTACTGCTGAGTAAAATTCCATCGTATAAATGAACCACATTTTCATTACCCACTCAACAGTTGAGTGACACTTAGGTTGCTTCCATCTCTTGGCTGTTGTGAAAAGAGCATCAACAAACATGGATATACAAGTGTCTCTGCAATAGGATGAGTTCTTTGGGTATATGCCAAGGAGTGGTATAACTGGGTCAAATGGTAGGTTCACGTGTAGTTTTTTAAGAGTTCTCCATACTGCTTTCCATAGGGCTTGAACAAGTTTACACTCCCACCAGCAGTGGATGAATGTTCCCCTTTCCCCACAAACTCTCCAACATTTGGTATCATTTGTTCTCTTGATCTTAGCCAGTCTGACTGGGGTAAGATGAAATCTTAAAGTGGTTTTAATTTGCATTTCCCTAATTACTAGTGATGTTGAACACCTTTTAAGATGCTTCTTAGCCATCTTTATTTCTTCTTTTGAGAATGCTCTGTTCAGCTTCTTAGCCCATCTTTTAATTGGGTTGCTTTCTTTCTTGATTCTTTGTTTTTTGAGTTCGTTATATATTCTGGATGTTAAACCTCGTCAGAGATGTTGCTCGTGAAGATTTTCTCCCATTCTGTGGGTTTTCTCTTCACTTCCTTGGTTGCTTCTTTTGATGTACAGAAGCTTTTTAGTTTAAAGAGGTCCCATTTGTTGATTCTTGACCTTGTTTCCTGAGCAATTGATGTCCGGATTAGGGAATCCTTTCCTACGCCTATATCTCGTAGGTCTTTGCCAATGTTTTCTTCTAACAGTTTCAGAGTTTCTGGCTTCACATTGAGGTCTTTGATCCATTTGGAGTTGAGATTT
>NW_008353342.1:2965556-3003839 GCF_000622305.1 Nannospalax galili
CTCTTGGCCCCTTTGTCAAATATCAGGTGGCTGAAATTACGATTACTCATATTTGGGTCTTCAATTTTGTTCCATTGCTTTATGGGTCTATTTTTGTGCCAGTACCATGTTGTTTTTATGACTATAGCTCTGTAATACAGCTTAAAATCTGTTGGCAAAACTCTTAAATGACTAAGAACCAAAATGTTCAAACACATGAGCTGTAGGGGTGTTTAACACTCAAACCATGAAAAGGTAGAAAATTTGTATATTTGTGTATCTTTTTCTTCTAGGCAAATGGAGCTTAAATCTTCTTGATTTAAATCTTCCCTTGAATTTTAAAAAATATTTTACTATTTTTCTTGTATGTGTATGAGTGTATTGCCTGCTTGTATATAAGTGCACCCATGTTCTTCAGTGTTCATGGAGGTCAGAGGACACACACACACACACACACACACACACACGTGTCTCTAAGGGGCAGGTTGAGCAGGACAAAAGAGCAGAGCTTGAGCAGGGAATATGTAGAGGTAGCAGTTGGTGCTTGGTGGTGAGGCTCGAGAGTCTGGAGAGTCTTGAAATGCAGTGTGGAAATGGGTTGCAGGGAGAAGATGGATTGTTGGGGAACCCTGCTGTTAGGGTTGAAGTTTCTCCATGTCCGGATAGCCCTAAGGGGCTCGGCGGTCTGATGGAGAGACTCCCCTTTTCAGCAGGGGGCCTCCTGCTCTCTTCCTGGCTCACCTTGAAGTGCCCGCCACAGACGCCTTATCTGAAACATGACCTCTGGCATAGAAACTACCAGGTTTTTTCTATGTGATAATCAGGCACTGTCTGACAGCCTGAAAGAAGCCCACCGCCACATGTAAATAAAGCATACTATGGAGCACCTATCAACTGAGGCTTTTGCTACTGCCTCCACACTATAAATTCTCTAGTTTCCCCCTAATAAACCAGAGCTGTATCACTGAATCTGACTGAGCTGTTTTCACTGTCTGGAGCTGAGCTGTGTTTCACTGCGCCTGAGACCAGCCTGTGATCAGTCTTCCGGGAAGAAGCTGCCTTCCATCAGCACTCACTCGCGCAGCTTCTGCATTCGCCATTCCTGCACTTCCCCGCCCTCGTGGCTCAGTGGCCAACGACCCATGAGCCGAGGGGGACCCCCCACAGCTAGCCTGACCCTCCCGCAGCTTGGCACAGAGCCCCCTGCATCTTGGCGCAGAACCGCTGATCTGTAGCCGCCTGCACCCGGAAGCCGCGGAGGAAGAGAGAACAGAGACCCGCCTCCCCGCAATGGATGTAAAAGTAATCTGTGAGGCCTTAATAAATATAGATTCTCTGGGGATTGTTGGGGACCCCTGCTGTGTAAGGTAGCAGTCTCTCCATGTCTGGATAGCCCATGGGGCTCGGTGTTCATATGCAGAGACTCCTTTTATCAGCAGGGCGCCTTCCCACTCTCTTCCTGATTCATCTTTGAAGTAGCTGCCACAGATACGTGGCCTCCGGCTCTGAAACTGCCAGGTTTTCCTGTGTGATTTTCAGGCACTGTCTGACAGCCTGGCAGGAGCCCACCACCACATGTAAATAGGGCATCCTGAAAGCATCTATCCACTAAGGCTCTTGCCACTGCCCCCACAGTATAAAATATCCTGGTTTCCCCTAATTAATCGGAGCTGAATCACTAAGACCTGGAGCCGAGCTGAGTCACCGAATAAAGAAGCTGTACCACTGAGTCTGACTGAGCTGAGTTCTGTGTCTTACTGCCTACGATCCAGTCTCTCCGGAGAGGGCTGTCTCTTTGTAAACCACAACTCACGGAGACCCTACTTTCGCCATCCTGCACCTCCCCTCGTGACCCAGCAGCTAACGGATCTCGAACCCAGAGGGAGTGCACGGTAGATTGGGATGGAACCCGCCTGGGAGCGCAGTGATCAGTAGAGTCGCCAGCATCCAGTAGTCGCAGAGACCCTCAGCAAAGCGGTGCATGACACATGCGCACCCCAGCGGCCCGTGGGAGACCGGCGCCACGCCCAGCAGCTGGCACCCCGAGATCCCCGCACACCCATAGGGGATTAGCCCTTGGGGCTTGTGATTTTATTAAATGAACTCAGATGTTTCATATGACTAGTCTCAAGTCAGAATTTCTGGTCTTGGGAGTTTTAAGTTTTTCATTTCCTCCCTCCCTTCCTCCTTCTCTCCCTCCCTCCCTTTCCCCATCCTCTTTCCTTCTCTCTGTCCCTCCCTCTCTGTCCCCTTCCATCTCTCCTTTCCTCCCACTCTCCCTCCCTGTCTCTCCCTATTTTCCTCTATTCTTTCCTCCTTCCTTCCTTCCCTCCCCACTTCCTTCCTTCCCTCCTCCCTTCTCTTTGTCTTTCTCCTCCCTTTCTGTTTCCCAACCACCTCCCCACACACGTTAGGCCCTTGTTCAGTAGTCTGTGGAGCAGCAGCAGCAGCAGCAGCTCCTATGAGCTTATAAGAAACATGAATCGGGGCTGGAGATATGGCTCAGCGGTTAAGAACACTGACTGTTCTTGCAGAAGACCCAGGTTCGAATCCCAGCACCCACATGGCAGCTAACAACTGTCTGTAACTCCAGTTCCAGGGGATCCAACAGTCTCTTCTGTGCTCCACAGGCATTGCACAACATGGGTGCACTTACCCACATGCAGGCAATATATGCATACTCATAAAATAAAAATAGTAACTAAAATATTTTTTTTTAAAAAAGAAAGAAACATGAATTCCCATGCTCCAGTTCTGTCCCCTGAATGGAATCAGAAGCTTAGGGTGGGGAGGTCCAGTAGTCCAGGTGATGAGGAGAACATTCTTCTTCCTTGTTATTCAGAATGGCTTTGAATGTGATGCCTCTCTCAGTAAGACAAGCCATTTCACAAGCAGATGTACAATCGGTATATTGATTCCCTTCTGTCCCCATGTGTGCACTGAATGGGAAACAAAACAAACGATGCAGGAAGGTCTATAGACTTTGGCTGATTAGAAACTTAGGCAGGCTTTGGCTCTCAAGTAGTGAATACAGGAGAAGGCATATCCTACATGTAACTATTGATCTGAGAGACAATTTCAGCCCATTGGGATGCAGTGTCCTCAGCCTAATGAGAGGCAATCTTCTTCCAGACAGTCGCTGCCATCCCCTTCCACAGAGTGCTTGCCTCACATGGGGGAAAATGATCAGCAGAGGGCATTTTGAGAAAAAAGTCAGGTTCTGGAGCAATTTTTCTGTGCAAAGGATCTGTTTCAAAAACGTATTCCCTTCTAAGAGTCATAGGGTTTTTGAGGTTGAGAACAATGGCTTGTTCACTGGTGTGTGAAATGTCAGTGGTAGGCGGTAAGCACATGTGTAAAAAGAGAAGTGAAAAGAAGTTAGGATGCCGACAAGGAGACATAGCTTAGAAACACTTCCCACCTTGGAAATGGTCTTTATTTCTTCTCTTACTTTTGGCTAAGATCAAGTGTAGAAATGATCCCAAGTTTTCACCCACTCTGCTTCCAACCTCTGTTCAGGGAGGGCCTTTGCTGCCCAATGCCAAGAGAACTCTGTGGACTGTGTCTTACCTGGACTGATTGTTCATGCAGGGTTTTAACCACCTTAACAAGTCTCTCAATTAGTTAATTAAACCGTTTGGATCCTGTAAGCTAATAAATACCTGCTTAGTAAGTTTCTCAATGTGAGTCCAATTTTGGTCTCAGGCTTGTGTTTATCATAACCTGGTAGAAAGAAGGAGGGAGGAGCCAGCTGACAATTCTTTTCAATTTCCCTAAGATTGCAATTAACTTAGCAAAAAGAATGCAAGCCTGTGTGGTGGCACAGTCCTTAAAAAGCAGGAGAAGGTCACAAGTTCCATGCCAGCTTTGGCTACACAGAGACTCCACATCAAAACAAAATAAAAATAAAAACCAAAGTAAACAACAGTTAAAAAAAAAACCACCACCAGGAACAACAACAAAATCCTCAAGACTTGTACAAGACTCAGTTGTGACTGTTTGTCTTTAATGTAGTCCATCTGGTCAGGTGACAGCTCCGAGAGGAACAGAGCATTCACTAAACAAATCAAAGAAGCCTTACCCAGAATCGATGAATGGCCACAATGATCAAGTTTGCCCAAACCAATAGAAGAAGGTAGCTCAGGAACATGCCAAAGAAAACACAGATGTGAGAAGAAAAATAGGACATATTTGCCCATCACGTGCATTTGATAGTTTCACAGCAAAGAAAGAAATTGTGAGAATTTTATATCCTAATATTTTTTCTATTTCTTTTTTATTGAATTTTTAGATCCCCTCCCCTATCTTTAACCCTGATGGCCCCCCACTGGGTTTCATGCATTCTGTCATATATGTTAAGGACTATTTAGCCAAATTTGTGTCCCCATATGTCCCTTGGTGTGAGTCCATCCACTGGAGCCTGGTCAACCTATCTAACATCACTCCCTTAAAGAAAACCAGCTCTTCCTCTCCCAGTAGTCATCAGTTGCCAATAGTTCCTCTGCTAAGGTTGGGGCTTCTTTCCCATTTCCCCACTTCTATGATGAGTTCTGTCTGGTGTGAGCTTGCATGTGTCTTGTGTATGCTGTCACCATTGCTGTAAGTTCATATGAGAAACTTCCCAGCCACCTGGAAACCTCTGTTTCCTTGTGGTCATTCACAACCCCTGGCTCTTACAGTCTTTCTGCCCCCTCTTCTGCAATTGTCCCTGAGCCCTGGGTGGGTGAGTTTTGATATAGGTGTCCTACCCAGGGACAAGCACTCTGTAATCTCTATTCTTTGCATTTTGGCCAGTTGTAGTTTTCTAGGTTAATTACCAACTATTGCATGAATATAGAATGAATGAATATAGAAACTCATCCTATCAGTGCTGTCCTTTAGAGAACTCTATTACAGTACTTACATGCAATTGACAATAGGCCTCAGATTGCTTCTTTCCATGGCTCACTGTCTTCCTGGGCCACCAGCACCAGCTCGCAATGGCCCAAAGCTCTTCCAGTTTGACTGCTGCTTGCTCCGTGCTTCTTCCATGCTGAGGTTCACTTTCTTATCAGTAGGAGTTGGAGATTGATTGACGTGGTTATAATCTCTGCTCTGCAGCTCCTCTGCCCAGCATGGGTCACTGGCACAGCTGACTACACAGCACCTGACATGTTGCTAGTGTGGACTGATCTGTGCCCTGAGTAAATAGTTGCAGGATTTCAAAGATGTAGTATAAAAAGGAATTTAAAGTATCCCTGTTATGTTCATATTGCTATCAGATTCAAATATTTTAGAAATATTGAGTCAAAGAAAAACATTTTAAAATGAAGTCAGATTTTCTTTTTACTTTCTTAAAAAAAAGATTTGTTTTTATGTTTTTATGTCTATGAATGATTACCTGCATGTATATGTGTGTACTGCATGTGTGTCTGGTGCCCACAGAGACCAGAAGAGGGCATCATCAAATCTCCTGGAACTGGAGTTACAGATAGATGTTAGTGCCCATTTAGGTGCTGGGAACAGAACCTGGGCCTCTGCAAGAGCAACAAGTGCTCTTAACTGCTGAACCATCTCTCCAGTCCCTCTTTTTATTTTTATTCTTTTAAATGCAGGTATTGGGAAATTTTATTCTATTTTATTATACTCTATTTTATTTTACTGAAACAGGGTCTCACTCTATAGCCCTGAACGATCTGGAACTCACTATATAGACCAGGTGACCTCTAACTCATAGAGATTCACCTGCCTCCCAAGTCCTGGGACTAAAGGCGTGTGTGACCACTTGCAGTGGGAATTTTGTTATATATAAGGCTTGTGTTTGTGGCTGCTTCCTATTTCTGTCAGATAGTTGTTGCTCTAAAGGAAGGGTCTATTGGAATCTGTTGGAACAGGAACAGGCAAGATGACATGACACATGCGGAGTTTAGCATTTATTGAAATTTGAGAGAGACAGACAGAGAGATAGCGAGAGAAGGAGCCCTGTGAGCACAAAGGTATTTCAGAGACATGGCAGTTGAGGCTGATGCCCCATTTTTTGTGGGGATCATATAGACAAAAACTCAAGGTGACCTGGGCATTGGCTGTGCACTTCAGGTGACGACAAGACTCCCAGGCTGTTTGGCTCAAGCCAGACCAGACTCTGTCGAGCTGACCTCTGCTCTGTGCCAGGTGATGGTAGTCCAGTCTGATAAATTTATCTTTGTGAGTGCATGGTGACTGCAGGTGGATTAATGAGCTATCCTTTTAAACACACACACACATACAAACACACACATTTTCTTTCTTTCTTTTTTTTTTTTTTTTTTTTTTTTTTCAGGGTCTCCCTGTAGCCCCAGCTGTCCTGAAAATGGAAACCAGGGCCTCACAAATGTTGGACACACAGGCTGCCTCTAAGCCACATCCTCAGCTTGCAGAAGCATTTTGAGCAGTCAGTGATCTCTAAAGGAGAAATCGCACATATGAATAGCTTACAGGAAACAGAGAGTACAGAATGTCTGCACTCATCAATGGGTAGGAGTGGCAGGCACCCCAAAACAAAGCAGGGCACTGGACATTCTCCTGCTGGGAACTTGTCTAAAGGGTTTCTTCCAACTCTTGCCTCAGGGGGTTAAAGGGAAGTGGATAACATCATCAGTAACTAAGACAGTTAATCTTCATAGTCAAATTGATGGATTTAGAATCCCCATGGAAGTCTAATTCTGGGCATGTGTATGAGGATATTTCCAGAACGGTTTAACAGAGCAGGGAAGACTCTATGAGTGCCATCTCATGGGCTGGGGTCATAGGTTGAATATAAAGGAGACTGCAGACATGTTACTAGCCGCCTCCAGCTCCTGCTACCTCAGCTCCAACACCACAGCTCTTGCTGCCGCGCCTTGCCTGCTGTGATGGCCCACTTCCTCAAACCATGAGCCAGAAGAAAGCCTTCATTTCTTAAGTTTGCCAGGTATTTTGTCATTGTAACAAGAAAGGTAACTAAAATAATAGCTTATAAAAGTTATTTCTGCCTAGCTTTAGAATTAGTAAGTCATTGCTGAAAAAAGGCCTTGCTGCTTTCTAATTTCTATGAGAACTAAGTCAAGAAACTCCAGGAGAAAATGACCAAGTTCATATGAGGTACCCGAAGAGCTTGAATTAGGAGAGTCCTTCATTTTTGAGAGAGCGGCAGAGGAGGTAGGGGCAATGAGAACCTCCTTCCTCAAGCTGAATAAGCATCACTAGTCTCTTCTCCTACAGTGATTCAGCTGGGGGTGGGGGGGGTCCGCGAGGAGGGGTGGAGTTGTAACCCTCAGGTGCCTGGGGCAACAGGTACTTTTATGTCAAGGTCAGTGGCAGCCGCAGGGAATGGATTGCTCGCTGACACTGGTGCCAGGTCTCTCTCTGGAATGTGGGGCAGATGTTGAGCTTTGTGTACTCAATGCCTTCTCTCCAGGCTATCTCTTTGTGAGAACAGTGCTCCTAGGGGCTCTATGGGCCCCCACCTTCTCTGGCCCTAGGACCAGGCTTGGGAATAAAAAATGATCAGCAGGCGTGGTCCTGAATGCATGTAATCTCAGAATTTGGGAGGCTGAGGAAGGAGGATCTTAAGTTTAAGGCTAGCCTGAACTATATAGTAAGACCCCGGCTCAGATAAAGAAAAGGGAGGGGAGGGAAGAGGAGGGAAGGGGAGGGAAGGAGAGGGAAGGAAGGAAAGAAAGACAACACTTAGAAAAGAGTATATGTCTTATCCTCCATCATTTCATTTGGTAAAATGTCCATTTTATGGAAAAGTTGAAAGAGAGGTACTGAATGCCCCTAGGTCTGCTCACTATTGAACATTTTGCACAGGTCTTTTCTCTCTCCCTTGCCCTTCCAAGCACTTGAGAGTTGGAGACATCATGGTATTCCATTTTTGTATGTCCTAGCATTTACCTCATAACAACAAGTATACTGTTGCCATTTAGAATACTAAGTGCATGGACAATGGGCTACCCAAAAAGAAAGCTTCAGATAGAAACACTCACACTTTCCAAACAGGAAAGGCCCTTCGCCACATGACATCTCACAGTACAATTATGTTTACTTTCTTACTGCGGCAACTTATACACACTACAGACTTTCCCATTTCAATTATTTTTAAGTAAACATCTCTGTGCTGAGCATGTTCACATGGCTGTGCAATTGTGTACCATCCACCTCCATAACGTCACCATTTTCTTCCTGACTGAAGTGTGTTCTTTAAACATTAACTTTTCCTTTCTTCCTCCAGTCTCTGGCAAACACCATTCTACTGTATGAATCTGATGCTAGGAATCTCTAAGAGGAAGAATCCTGCACTATCTGTTATTTTGTGACTGGCTACATCAGAACACAATACTCTGATGGCTCAACTATGTTGTAGTAGGTGTCGTGATCTCCTTCTTAAGGTTGAAGAATATGCTATTTTGTGTATATTTCACAATGGTTTGTCCATTCATCTGTCTATGGACAGCAATTTTTAAAGATTTGTTTTATTTTTTATAGATGTGTGTGTGTGTGTCTCTGAGTGAGTATGGGGATGTAAGTGCAGAACTTATGGAGACCGGAAGAGGATGCTAGATCCCCTGGAACTGGAGTTACAGACTGTTGTGAGCTGCCCAATATGAGTGTTGGGAACCAAACCTGGGTCCTCTGCAAGATCAGTACATGTTCTTAACTGCTAAGCAATGTCTCTAGTCCTTAGAAAGCCTTTTAATTTTCTGTCTTTGTTTGTTACTAGTTCAAAAGATGGAGACTAGATGAGGCTGTCACCTAAGAACACAGAACAGCATCTACTTCAACATGTGCTCAGTTAATAGACATCATCATGATTTAGTACCCTTGAGTATGAAAATCCAGGTGAACATATGGGTGTGCAGTTCTGACCGAAGTGCTCAGCCACTAGGTGGGGATCATTTCTCTAGCCCTTCCCCAGCAGCTGAATCATCTCTGAACCTTCTCAGCTTGAGAAAGCTGGAAGATGCAGCCCACATGCCGGTTCATAGAAACACAAACACATCAAGGGTGATGCATTTGGCAGCATTAATGCTGAAGTGAACAAGCTCTCTGGTGACAGCCCTAAGGTAGCTGGGATGGGGTATAGTTGTCTGGCAAGTGTTCATAAGCATGCACGTTGAGTCTGTGTTCATTCACAGTGAGCTCACAAATATGTGCTATGTTGCTGTCTCTGCTCACAAGTGAGTGGTTTACATATGGTTTTACTGTCTTTACAAGGGGTGTAAAAATGCCTTTAGGATGTCATTATGGTTAGCATGTGAATTGTACCCCACAGGCTCATATGTTTGAACACTTGGTCTCCAGCGGGTGGCAGGCACTGTCTTGGGAGGTTGCAGGATCTTGATTGGGGAAGTGGGTCACCATGGCCAGGCCTGATAGAGTGTAGCTGGCTCTGGTTTCCGGCCTAAGTCTGCTCTGCTTGCTGACTGCTAACAACATTGTAACTACCTCAGGTTTCTGCTGTCACAGCCAGAGCCACTCACCACCATGACTGACTGTAATCAACCCTGCCTCCCTTAAGTTGCTTCTTCCAGGAATTTTATCAGTAAGAAAAGTGACTAATACAGATGTAAATGTGTGAAAAGTGAAATTTGGGAAGGAAAAAAAGGGCAATTTTGTGTTCTGTGCCTCAAAGTCCCCCTTGTTAAGACCCTAGTTTGTTCAGCTCAAAGGGAAGAAACAGGGAAGCAGGAAGACCTTCAGTGGACAGTACGGAGGATGGATGTCAACAGGAAACAGCATTACAGATGGGTTTGAGGAGCTGGTCTCCAAGAGCCTCCCCATAACTTCGTCTCACAGGAGATACAGGCTCTGAGGGGTCCTCTGGGCTCCCACGCCATGCCCAACCTCCCAGCCCCACCCACACCAGCTTCTTGACCTTTTGGCTGGGGTTGTACAGAGAATAAGTTGCAGGTGTGGAGATAGTCAGGGCTGCTTACTAAGCAGAAAAGAGAGAGGAAAAGCTTAAGTACACATGTGTAAGAAGCAAATGTCTCCCTGGGGGACAGAAAAAGGCCAGCCAGAACTGTGCAGGCAGAGCTGTGTACTCAACAGGGGAGTTCATAAATACTAGCTACAGAGCAGGGAGCTGGTGATTAACATAATATTAGCATCAAATCAGCTTCCCCAGGGATAAGATGGAGCCAGAGTCAAACCCCTTCCTCACTGAAATGATCCTCCCATACACATTCTTTTTCATTTTATTCACTATGCACTTAGGTTATTTTTTATTAATAAATGATTACATAACTGCAGACCCCCAGGTCTCTTGTGCTCTATCTAGGCCATGCAGGTGAAACTACTCAGGGTCATCTTCCCTCTGGAGAAATGCTCATGAGCATATGGACTCCTCTCAGGCTGACTTCATGCATCTCCTGATGAGACACAGTGGGAAAGCACATACCACTTATGTAGTGTTCTTGTCAGCAAGGCTTAAGGAGGCTTCATCCCCAGGGGCTTGGACAAACCTGGAATGTGGATGTTCTGTAAGAAAACTGGGATGGGTGCCTCAAAGAAACATCCTGGCAATGATGTCATAGGAGATCCAAATACTACAGAGAAGAAAAACCTTTCCTTTTCAGTCACTGGCAAAAGGTAGATTACCAAAGAAAATGACATGTAAATACTATTTGATATTTATATTTGTATAATATATGGCATGGGGGTTTCAGAGAAAGAAGTAGAAAAACAAAACCCAAAGAAGCAGCCAGACCTGGGAGCTTATACATGATTTTAACAAAGAACAATAAATTCTGGAAATGTGATAAGACAAAGGAAGAAGGGATTTGAGATGAGATGGTAAATTACAGAAAGTGACCAAGGGTATGTAGGAGAAGCTAAAGGAAGGTGAGGGTGGCCTTGGAAAAGCTTGCTTGTGCAAACTCAGCTCTGGGACAACTCCCCATCTCAGAATGTTTTCCTCCTGGCACAAGGAGTGTGGTGGTGTGATACCACATCACGGTGATGCCTGAACAAAAACAGCTGACTCTTAGCCGCAATTAAAACCGAGAATGGGGGCCCAAACTATTCTGAGAACATGGTCCTCCAGATTTCTCCCAGAATTGTGTTCTTGAACAAAGGCCTTACTCTCTTTTTATTGAAACTGTACATTCAGCATGAAATTCAGAGGAAAAGGAGAATTTGTCTTATCAGAAAATTTGCCCTTTCTGGCCCCTATTGCCCTAGAACAGCACACACAACTACAGATGTTATCAGTCTAATCTTACCTGTTATTTGTAACACAAATGGGATACTCTGTTGTTTGTTACGAATACCTGCTGCTTGCAGGGCTTAATATTCAACACACACACACACACACACACACACACACACAGAGTTCTGGGTCAAGGGCAAGGAGAAGTTATGAGGAATTAAAGATATGTATTTAGGTTACAAGAGGAGCCTCTGGCCTAGTAAGCTTGTTTACATTAAATATGTAAAGATAAGATTAACTTTGGTTGCAAGTTTAGGTAAAAGTAATTTGTCCAGAAAAGTCATCCCCACAAATGACAGCATACTTCTGGAAAGTTTATACTGTACATTTATTTATTAATTCATTATTTTATTTTTCTTCTCTGAGGCAGGGTTTAATATAGCCCAGGCTGGCCTTAAACTCACTCTGCAGCCAAGGATGACCTTGAACTCCTGAGCCTCCCAGGCGCACCATCATACATGGCTTTATATGATGATTTTGGGGGGTAGAGATGCCTGCCTGGATTTGTTTCTCAGGTTCCTTCAGCTCCAAAAAAATCAATGTGCAAAGCTGGCATGTGATGGGAGTCTATGTTCTGATCCCCTTCAGAGCAAACACACAGACAAAGCAACAACCATAAAAACAGACAAGAAGAAGGAAGGAAGGAAGGAAGGAAGGAAGGGAGGGAGGGAGGGGGAAGAAGAAAAAGAAAAAAGATGGGAGGGGAAAGTAGGAGAGAAAAATGGAAAAAGGTAAGGAATTGCTCATTTTAAAACAAAATCAGTGCTGGGTTTGGTGGCACATGCCTTTAACCCCAGCACTCAGGAGGCGGAGGTAGGCAGCTCTCTGTGAGTTTGGGGCCAGCCTGGTCTACAGAGTGAGTTCCAGGCCAGTTGGGGCTACAGGGAGACCCTGTGTCAAAAACACAAAAAACAAAACCCAGCAAGTCACCTGAATTCATTACTTTTCTGTTGTTATAAAATACCATGACCAAGGCCACTTATAGAAGGAAGAGTTCATTTGGCTTACAGTTCTGGAGGGTAAGAGTTCATAATGGTGGGGGAGGCATGGCGGCAGAGGTGGCTAGAGCAGAAAGCTGAGTGCTCACATCTTCAAGCAGGCACAAGAAGCAGAGAGAAACTGGAAATCCAGTGAGACTTAAGAACTTTCAAAGCCCACTCCAGTGATGTGCTTCCTTCAGCATGGCCATGCTTCCTAAGGATTTCATAACCTTCCCTAAACAGTGCCAAGAACTAGGCACCAAGTGTCCAAATACTTGAAGCCTGTAGGGGGCATTCATTCAAACTACCACATCACCCAAGTGAAATTTTGATTAAGCAGATTTAAATGACACCACTTAGACTATTGGAGGCTTTGGTTTGTGTCTGTGTGTGTGTGTGTGTGTGTTATATGTTACATGTGTGTAATGTGTGTGCATGCAGAGGTAAGAGAAAGACATTGGGTATTGTGTTTTATCACACTCCACCTTGCTCCCTAGAGGCAAGTTCTTTCACAAGCTGGAGCTAGCTTTCTGTTGGTCAGCAAGTCCTACCAGTCCTCCCATCTCCACCTACCATGGAACTGGGGGCTAGAGTTATAGACCACATTTGGCCATACTCAGCTTTTTATTTGGGTTCTGGGGACTTGAACTCAGATCCTTATGGTTGCACCCAGAACTCAGATCCTTATGGTTGCATAGCAAGTGCTCTTAGCCACTAAGACATCTCCCCAGCCTAGACCACTAGGGACTTTGAAGATGGACTTCATGTTAGATAAAACTGACATTCAATTTCATGAGTGGGGTCATATGGTTTTGATTCTGAACAAAGGACAAGAAACTGTCCCTTCCATTCAGTTGTATGTGAGTTTTTGCCTCTCAAGCCATAGGGTAGCTTTCCACAACAGTCTTGAATGACTAACTACTGGGTTTCTTCCTTAGAAATCCTGGTCCCTGTGACTGCAAAATCCACTGAAGATGCTGCCAGTGGGATGGCTCAGTGGTTGGGGGTGCTTGCTGCCAACCTCAGTGACCTCAGTTAAATTCATCATCCACATGTGGTGGAGGAGAAAACCAACTTCTACAAGTTGGCCTCTGCCTCCACAAGCAGACACTTACACCTATACTCATGCACATACATGCAATAAAATAAAATGAAATGAAAAGATAATAGAAATAAACAAATAATATGCTACTATATCACTGATGAATTATCCGTGAGGAGGAGAGACTCCGCTGTGACAGCAGTGTGTCTTGTCCTCCAAAAGCTCACGTGTTGGAAACTTGGTCCCCATTGTGGTGATGTGAAAGGTGGCTGGACCTTTAAGAGGCTACCCCTAGTCGAAGGTCATTATGTCTTTGGGGGCACTGCTCTCAGAAAAACCAAGTAGTTCTCATGAACCCCCCATCTGTTCTCACTCAGGTGAGCTGTTATGAAAGAGCTACCTGGACCCCTGCCCACTTGATGATTTTCAGGCCAGCCACGTGACTCCTCTTTTGCGTACTATGATCGGGTACTTTGTTTTAGCAGTGGGCAACGGCCCAAAGAGATGGGGAGATAGGTTCTGCATGGAGTGGAAAGTGAATTATGGTTTTGTTATGGAAAACACATCTTGGCTGCTTTCCAAAATGGAGACATTTCCTGAAAAGGGAGTCCCCCAGAAAGCCATCCCTGGTAGCCGACCTCCTTTAGGGATGGTCTGGGCTTCATGCTGATGATATTTAAGTGTATAGCTTGATAACTTGCTGTTGTCTTTGATTAGCCCTTTTCATCCCCAGCTCTTAAAGGGGTGGACTGTGATATATGATTTTTATTGTTAGGGGTGGGAGTAAGGAAGGTAAGACCAAAGTAATGGAGACTTACTTAAGACTAAGGTCTTTGAACTTGAGCACATTTCAGAACTGCCTGGAAGGCTGTGAAAACCTACATTTCTGGGCCCTACTGCCAGAGCTTCTTCCATTCAGTGGGTCTGGGGTAAGACTTTGAACTTGCATTTCTCACATGCCCCCAGGTGGTGATGATGCTGGCCAGGGGCCCAAGGTCACAGAGTTATCAGGTAGGAGAGGCTAATCCAGGGTTCCCTCCACTTCCAGCACTGTCAGCCAATAAAAAGCAAGGTATGTGGAAGCTTGAGCTGTCAACCATCCCTCAAAACAATGCTAACTCTCCTATAATGAGAGAACACCCCACAAGATGCTGGAAGGAGGGAATCATATGTTTATTTTCTTTCCCTCAAATCTTCTGCCCTGGAGGGCCCCAAATGGCTACTGCTTACCATGGAAAGCAGAGTTTTCCGAGGTAACTAATTTTCCAAGCCAGCGTATTCATTTCAATCCCAGGGAACCCTGATGAGCCATCTGTCATACTCTAACCTGCCCAAGGCCTCACTGTCCGGGAGCTCAGGTTGAATGTGACTGCTGGGAGGCCTCTCTCTCCTGCCTGCAGCATCGAAGGCTCTGCTTCTAGAAACAAAATCTATCACAGCCACCAGTCTCCTTCAATCGCCAGGCTTGTGGGCTGAGTTCTGGGTAAACCTGAGCAACGCCTGCAGCTGTTAGCAATGCCGACAATATGGAAACCGCTCACTGTCATCAGACACCAAGGAGCGTGAAGAGGCATGATCACTCAGAGCCACATCTGCACTGCATTAACATGGGGGCCTAATGACTTAATCAACATTAACATGGGGGCCTGATGACTTGAAGGGCTGCAGTATGTCTGGGAGGATTATCACACATGCAGAAACATGAAAACATGCTGGCACATGTGTAAATGCATAATGCCACACTCAAGCACACCTATACACGGACATAGTGACTAACATATACACAGATCCATGCACACACATAAACACCAACATGAACTGATATGCACACACTAGGCATATGTACTTACACTCATGCTTATCAACACACATGCATTAACGATAAACACTGACATGCACAGACACATGTTGACACAGACATTCAGCTAACAAAGAATAATTGTCCAGTCTTTTCCATGAATAATATATATAGCTTTGGTAAGATATAAATCACTTTATTTAACTTTTATTGTTTTAACTGCCTAAAAGGGTGTTTCAAATTTCTGTCAAAGAACTAAATACTATAAGCCTGTGTATGTTGGAGTGAGGGACTAGTCCATTGAAGCAGCAAGCCTGACAGGAAGGGGCCTTTTTAAATATTGCTTTCTGGGACTGTGGCCTTCCTTGTGAGGTCCACGAACCCAGCCTGCCCTGACCACAGACCTCCATGGCTGTGAATCCAGACCTTGATGTGGTGCCATCTTCATTATTTATTCGTTTTCACTTTCTCCAGTCCTGCCGATAATAACTGGGAGCTCGGGTTTATGTTCTGGTCAAAGTAATCCACAGCCTGGTTTTATTTAAATTTTGGTTCACCATGAATTTTTGCATGTTTTTATAATACTGCATTAAAATATCATTTCTCTTACTTAGAGTTTTTCAGTACCCCTGTGACTTTTGCACACAGGACCATGCTTCTCTCCTCTCCTCTAATCTGGCTCTAAGTTTTGTACAACTCTGGCCCCTGGGTTACTAAGGAAGGTCTAGAAAGTGGGCAGTGGGAGGGGAAATCTGCTTTGGATCTCCCTACCTGATATGCTGTTTGCAAGGCACTTGCCCCCACCTTCTCCAAACGTAGACACTGACTGATTCAAGCTGTGTTCTCCGAAGCCAAGACAATCTCTGGCACCTAGTAGGTTAGGTGCCCAGTACATGGTGTAGGATGAACAGCTTATGATGCTAGTCTTGTTATTATCCTCATTTCGCAAATGAAGAAACCAAAGTTTTGGATGAATGCAGTAACGGCCCAGATTTACATATTGTGTGAGTTTTTAAACCAGTTCTCTCTAAATCCTGTATTCCTGGCCACTGAAGATTCCGTTCCTCAGTGTGTCCCCTTTCCCACAGAGGCTGATAGTTGTTACTTCTTGAAAAATCAAATCAAATAATTCCATGACCGGATGTTTTTATTATCTTGTAGGACATGAACATTTTTATACTTCAGGTAGCTGCCAATCAATCCACACAGGTGTGGAGAACTTTCTCAGTGGCTGGCTCCTGTTTCAGGAGCTCCCTGAAAGTGAGGACAATGCCTGTCTTAGTCAAGCTGTGTCCATCCCAGTACCAAGTGGAGGCTGTCACAGAGTGGACACCCTGTGAATTCTTAGGCAAGGGGCCACCTGTCCCTCCTCCAGTGTAACTAGTAAATTTGCTTTTTATTGCTGTGATAAAACACCAACTTAGGGAAGAAAGGATATATTTGGCTTACATGTCCTGATCACAGATCACCACTGAGGGAAGTCAGGCAGGAACTCAAGCAGGAACCTGGCAGGAACTGAAGCAGAGACCATGGAGAAACGCTGCTCACTGGTGTGCTCCCCTGGCTTGCTCGGTTACCTTTCCTTTTAAAACAAACAAACAAAAAAACTATTTTCTTTTTTTAAAAACTATTTTATTTTTATTTTATGTGTATGAGTGTATTGCCTGCTTATAAGTGAGTGCACCCATGTCGTGCAATGCCTCAGAGGTCAGAAGAGGACTTCAGATTTCCCTGGAACTGGAGTTAAGGATGGTTCACAGCCGCCATGTGGGTGCTAGGAATCGAACCCGGGTCCTCTGCAAGAGCAGTCACTACTCTTAACTGCTGAGCCATCTCTCCAGCCCCATTAGTTACCTTTCTTACATAGCCCAGCCTCACCTGCCTAGGGGTGGCCCTGCCCACAGTGGACTAGGCTCTCCCACATCAATTAGCAATTAAGAAAATGCTTCACAGACATGGCCACAGGTCCACCCAATGGGGGAGATTCCTCAGTTGAAGTTCCTTCTTCCAAGATGGTCTCTTGTTTTTGTCATAGTGACAAAAACTAACCAGTACACACTGAGTAACATCATGAAGGGTAGACTGGCTAATAAAAAGGAAGGAGCCACAAGGTGGAGGTAAAAGAGAATCCTAGAGCACCATGTGGCCGAAACAGAGCTATGGAAAGGATGATCACTGCATGCAAGGAGAAGAGGATCGAAACTGAAGGCTGAGGGAGCAACAGGATGGCCCTGGGGGAAGGTGGAGTGAACAGTTGAGAGGATGGGGAAGCAGATATCAAGATAAAGACCAACACTCTTTACTACAGGCCAACCAAAATCTTCTTCTCAGTCCCAATCATGCTAAAGTCAAAAGTCTACCATTCAGCTCCATGTAATCTTAGACAAACTGTTGGCCAAAAAGTCATTTAGACTCTATGGCATCTTCAGATACCCACTGGATATACAGCAAATGGACAAGAGCTGTTGCCATAGCTTCTGAGAGAGACTTCTCTATGTGGAATAGTCAAGCTTGGGAACTCCAGTTTCCACACAGAGGCAACATAATTGGTGTAGGGGTGATGGTGGGAAATCCAGAGCCTGACTCCAAGTAGGAATCCCAACTCTCCCTCCATAGTGGTAAAATTACTAACCATGCTACATCCCTTGCTTTGCCTGTTAAAGGTGGGCGATAGTGCCTTCTTCAGAGAGCCAATGGGTAGGTTACATAGCCACTGAGTAGAGAGAGCAGTGCAGACCCTAGTGCATCATTAGCACTTAGTCACTCATGCTGCTACCGTTATACCAAGGTCAAAGTGTGCAGCTGCTGTCAAATCTGTGTTGGGATCTGGGAGTTCGTTCCTCAATTGAGTGTGACCTAGTCTTTGAGACTCTGGTACAGAACAAAAGTCCTGGCCTACTCTGACTCTACTATTCACGAACAGAAAGATGTCAGGGGATAGGATTTATGAAAACAAGCAATCCCCCTCCCCTCTGTCCTAGACTCATGGGTTTTCACTGCCCAGAACAAACAGCCCACTCCAGAATCAGAGCTTCCTCTCAGGCTCCAAAGGGACCCACTGACAAAGCTTGGGGCTGGGGAGCTTCTTTGATCTCTGTCCCATCCATTCTGATCCAAGTCACAGACCAAGGACCTCCCACCAACTTCTGATCTTTTGTCCCAAGTCACTTCATGAGCAGTCATAAACTGCTTTGAAGATGAAAGCACATCGGTGCACCAAGACGCAGCGGTTATTTTAATAAGTAGAGGCTGTGCATGGCTTTTTGACATATGAGCTGGTCAAAATATTTATATTGTTTCTCAGTTCAGCTGCATGGGAAAAGTACATGTGTCGTCTCTCCTGTCTATTCCCCCATCTACCATGGTGTGCAGGGGGCATTGTTTTCATAAAAATGTCTTTTCACCAACAAAAGAAATAGATGTTTCTCTTGGGGATGGATCTCTGTTAGTTCAAAGTCAAGTCATCATTTTTAGAGATCTGTCGTTTAGAAATATCTAATTTATGGCAGTGCTTTCAAAAGCCAATAAAATGTATTATAATATTCAAAGGGCTAGCAAAGGTCACTGCACATAGAAAAAAAGAAAGGATGATGTGTGGACATGATCATGATCCATAAACAGCACAATATGGGTCCTACTTGCACAAGAGAAAGCATAGAGAGCTTTTTACTCTCTGTATCTGTCTGGGCTCTGAAGAGCCTCCAGTGGGAACTTCTGTGGGGAACACCTCTTGCTATGTCCTGGCATGTTGGCTTGACCACCTCACTAACCCTGGGCACACATCATCAGCATCTAGTGTGCTTTCATCTGTTCTGCCTTAATAGTGAGGCAGACGAGCCACGGTGCCCCAACAGCTGGGCCTAGACAGAGAATAAGCAGCGCTGGAAGAGTGGGCTTGGAGCAGGGTGAGCTTGGAACCCTTGGGCACGCACCTCAGAGTCTCCCTGCTGTCCGCTTTGGCTCCAGACTTTATCACTCAGCCACCATCTCATGCCTGGCTATAAGGTCACACTAACTGCCTTCGCTTCTCATCTGCTGATGGAGTCCCCATGTCATCTGCAGGGCCAGGCCTCAGGGAAAATGCAGCCCCTTAAAGCAAAATAGGCCACAATTTGGAGCCTTCCCAAGCAGCCAGGCCTCCTCTGTTTTGGGCTGGGGATTTTAGCTAGAAGTGCTCTTTAGGTTCCTGTTTCCTTCAAATGTTTTCTCAGAAACTGACATGGCTTTCCATAGACCTGACTCTCCGTCAGCCAAGGGCCTCCATCGGACCCCATCAACTGCACTTGAACCCCAGGGGCCTGACTCATCACCTGTTTCCTGGGAAACTGGCCTCTCCCTTAACCTCTAGAAAGACCCCACTACTGACTTCTGTTGGGCTCTCTTACACATTGACTTGAAGCATCTTTGATGGTTTAATTAATGTAATAATTAAACTTGGCCCATGTGCTCTGCTTTCTGGACCAATTTGTGCCAAGCAGGGAAGGAAGGAGCAACCTGGTTACACCTACATTAAGGAATCTCAGTTCCTAGATGCCTCTGCTCCCCGTCTCCCAAAAGTGTTAGACCAGACATATCAAGGAGTGTTTCACACTCCCACAAAGCAGGGAATGTGTTCCAGAACACTCCCTGAAATGCCTGCCCAGGAAGATCACCTCTAAGCAGAACAAAATAAACAAATGTTTCAGAGGTCTCTAACTGCTAAGAGAGCAGGCTGATCCTAGTGGCTCCTGTCCCTGCCTCACAACCCATCATCTTGCAATATAGGGTGAAGCAGGAAACTGAGGCCCTTAATTCTGGCAGGGGCACAGTGTGGACTGCAATGAGCCGTGGCTTTCCAGGAGCTAACAGCTGCCAGGAGCATGCTGTTCTTACCTATTCTACCATTCCCCATCCCTCCATCCCTCCCCAGGCGACGGCAAGCAAGCCTCAGTCATCCTCCTTGAACCAGTGCTTGGGTTCCAGGCCTGTGGGGGCACACTCAGATTGTTGCCTGGATGTTGGCAATCCAAAACTCAGTACTCATGCTTGTGCACACCCTCTGACCCACTGAGACCTCTCCCCAAACTTCATCTGTCTTTTTGTATTGATCTTCCAGGGAACTGCATATCTCCTAGCTGTGCCAACACATACAGAGCCTGGATTCTTTTTTCCTCATGAAAACCACCAGCTGGCCTTGCAGATGGAGTGAGAGCTCTAATATCCCAACTCCAGCCAAGCAATGGGCGTGGGTCCCCACAGGCTGCGGTCCAGAGCACTAGGGCCTGCTTTCCAGATAGGGCTCAGCTGCACAGCCCGAGAACACAGCACTCAGCCATGCATAATTGATGACATAATAAACGCCGTGCTGGCTGCAAGAGAAAATATGATACGGCATAAATCACTCTACCAGGGCCAAAACAAAGTTGAGATCCAAAATTTTAAAATGCTGACTGCTCGTTAAAGGCAGCATCAGATAAGGCATTCTGCCCATGTCACAAACCTTGAGACTGAGAAGGCAGAGAGGCCTCTGTCTATCCAGGCTATGAAGACTGCTGAAGAAAGAAGTCCCAGGACTCAGATACTACATGCACAGAAAAAAGATATGTCTGGTGCGTCCTCCCATTTAACCTGCCAAGCAGAGAGCATTCTGGCACAGACCTCTGTGTAACAGATTGGAAAACTGAGTGCTTTAGACCACTTAGTGGCTGTAACCAAATACCATAGGCTGGGTGACTTATGAACACCTGGAATTCATTGCGCTGAGTTTTGGAAGCTGAAAGTCTGAGATCAGGCCACTAGTGTGGTGGGGCTCCAGTAAGGCTCCTTCCGGATTCATAGATAGCAGCTTCACGCTGTGTTATCACATGGCACCATGAATAAGCATGTGAGTAGTTGGGGTCCTTTCCATGAGAACTACACATTCATGATCCAGTCACCCTCCAAAGGCTTTTGTTTCACATACCATCAAATTGGGAGCTAACTTTCAATGTGAATTTTGTGGAAACTAAGCATTCATTCTACAGCCCCAAGAGTCACAAAAATGAGAAATTTGCTCCTCAGCACATCAGAAACAGAGTCCTTCAGGTTGTGGCCCTGCCCTGGTTTCATTTCTATAGTGATAAAATACCCTGATCAAAGCAACTTTTAGGTGGAAAGGGTTTATTCTGCTCACAGTTATAGTGTGCTATTGCGGGGAAGTGAAGGCAGGAACCTGAAGCAGCTGGTTGCATCCACAGTCAAGAGCAAAGATGGAGGCTGCAAAAATGGCTCAGCAGTTAAGGTCACTGGCTTCTCTTCAGAGGACATGGGTTCGGTTCCCAGCATCCACATGGCAGCTAACAACCATCTGTAATTCCAGTTCCAAGAGATCTGATGCCCTCTTCTGGTCTCCTCAGGCATTGCACACATGTGGTGCACTTACACATGTGCAGGCAAAACACTGATGCACATATTAAATAAATAAAATTTAAAAAATAAAGAGCCAAGAGAGAAGGAATGCATACCTGCCTATACCCAGACAACTTCTCCACGTTCATCCAGTCCAGGACCTAAACTCAGAAAATGATGCTCCCTACTTTCAGAACGAGTCTTTCCACATTTATTAACACAATCAAGACAGACTGATTTAGGCAGTCCTTCACTGAGGCTCTCTTCCCAGGTGACTTTAGATTGTGTGAAGCTGATGATTAAAACTTACCAGCACAAGCTCCATCCAACATCACCCAGGTGACAGGTGATGGGAAGGACTGGGATCCCAAACTTCTAAGAAAGGAAACCTTGTCCCGACTGTAGATTCAGTGTGACCAGAGATGTCTTACTCTTCTGTCACTGTGCCTTACTGCATGATGAGAAGTAACCTCTTGAACTGTAAGTCAGAATAGCTGCCTTTCCTTAAAGTGTTCCAAGTATTTTGTCCCAGCAACAAGACAAGTGTTAATGACTAACATGGAAGACAATGGGGAGGGAGAATCTTAGTGCTAGCTATGGTGATACGAGGCCCAGGCTGGGAGAAGATGGGGAGAGCTCAATGGAGAATGCTGGGTAGCACAGGGTGCTTCTGTGGTCACCACCGTAACCTCTGCTTCCCATGGAAGGCTGCCCCATGTCTGTCTCTTACTACTATTGCAGAACACTGGAAATAGGTAATTTATAAGCAGTGCTGACTTATTTCTTACCATTCTAAATGCTGAGAAGTCCAAGATCAAAGACCCCTACATGTGGGGAGCTCTTCACACTGCATCATCCCATGGTGGGAAGCAGAAGGACAAGAGATCTGGAGAGAGCAAGAGGAGACCAACCCACTTTAAAATAAGCCCATCTTGTGGTAACAAACCTAGTCCACTGATGAAGCCATATCCATGTAAGAGCACCACACCCTGTCACCCTATCACCTCTTTCTCCCAACACTGTTGAGTTGGGATTAAATTTTCCACCCATGAACTGTGAGGGCACATTCATGTCATAGTGAGGGTAAGGAACTAGGAGCCAGGGTGAGTGGGTTGGGAGTAGAGTGCTATTTAAAGCACATCTGATGACTGAGCATCTTCTAAGTATGGGCCTGAATGAGGTGCTGTGATGGAGACTGAGCGTGCACAGACTGTGTGAGCTTCTAAAGAGGTATGTCGGAGTGCTAGGCATGGTTTGTCTGGAGAGAATTTTGCATGATTTATTCCTTTTTTTGCTTATTCTCATTTTCTTTTGTAAAAAAAGTTTTATTTTTAAGGCATTGGATCCCCTGGAGCTGGAGTTACAGGCAGTTGTGAGCTGGCCAACATGGGTGCTGAGAACCGAATTCAGGCCCTCTGGAAGCTTAGTGTGTGCTTTTAACCACTGAGCCATCTCTATAGTCCTATTTATCCTCATTTTTATAGTGAATATATGAATTACTTTTAATGAGACATTATTTAAACTATTATTTCATAACTATTTTAACTAATTTTTAAAATTTAAAATAAGAGCCCTGCTCCAAAGGATCTCAGTTGGGATCTATTGAGGAAGACACCACTGGCATTTGAGAAACAGAAAAACAAATGCAGCAGGGAGTGTCTGAACTTTGAGGTATGTAGTCTGCCTTTCAGGAACAGACAGAGCACAGGACCATCATGCCCAGGGGTCAGGAAGGCATTCCCCATCAAAGGGCGTGGTCTAATGCTTCTCATCCTTCTTCCTTCTCACCGTCACCTACCCCCGCCTTCCAGCTCCTGGTTGCTGTGTTATGCCCATGTGTTTGGTACATCCCCAAGTAATTGGACCCGAGCTCTGATCTCAGCACCCAAGTAAAAAGCTAGGTGTGCCTGCATGAACCCCTTTAGCCCTAGTGCTGTGGGGAGTGGAGACAAGAAGGTCACTGGAGCTTGTTGGCTGCCAGCCCAGCTCCAGGTTCAGTGAGAGACCTTGTCTCAAAGGATTAGGATGGACAGCAATAAATACAGCAAAGTCCTCCTCTGGCCTCTGTGTGTGGTCAGGCACCAATCCAGACAACTGCTCACTGAGACTCTCTTTCTGGGCAATTCTAGATTGCGTCAAGTTGACAATTAAAACTAACCATCACAATACTTGTTCTTGCTTCCCTTCAGATTACAAATGTACACCACCAAACCTAGATTTTTATGTGGATTCTTGGGGTCCAAACTCAGGTCCTCATGTACTTTACTCACTGAGCCATCTCCTCAGCCCCTTTATACACATTTCTGTGGCAAAGAAATAGGATGGGTAATCAGCACACACTTTAAATCATAAAGACTATATTTCCTTGGAATAAAATTTGGTGTAGAAAAGGAATGGAAGCACAGTAAAAAAGATAGTAAATTTCCAACAGCTAGAGAAAAGAATACTTAGGATTTTTGATGTTTTGGTTGCTAGCCTTAGTCTTTAACAGCTGTGCCATCTCTCCAGCCCAGGAATACTGTATATTTTTAAATGGCTGATAGTCTAGTCAGCATCAAATCCCTTTTATGCTTATATCCCAATAGCTCCGTCTTGAAGTATAATGAAAGTGTTTTATCTTAAAATGTCAATGTTTACATTATGCTGAAAATTTTTTGTAGTTATTTAAGCTTATGAAGAAAAAACTTTAATGTTATCTTTAAGAAATGTGCAAAGGGGAACATAGTTTTCAAAATTCCTTTAGGGTACAGGTTATCAGGAAGATCGAAAACAGCTGATTTATACAATTTGGTCTTGCCAGATTCAATATACCAAAGGACAAAAATCTGCCACTGCCAAGCATTGGTTAAGGAAATTTCCTAGCATTTCATACCCTATTAATTACTTCTGTATGTCCCTCAACTTACAGATTGTACCCGTTATTCCAAAACAAGATGAATCTCTTGTTGATTTCTCCCAATTCCTACTTTTCCAACGCAGAGGTGAAATCAAGGTCTTGAAGATGCCATGCTAGGGCTATACCACCGAACTGCACCCCAGTCTCCCCCAGCTTGGTGATAATCTACTATTTGGGATTCATGTAGCCTGGGGTAGGGTGGGGCATTCTAGGGCTCTGCTTAATTCAACCACATTGATGTGTATGCCACTGCACATAACAGATTCATATCTGCCCATTCATGGACAGAGACAAAGAGTATGTGTTTGCTCCCATTAAAAATATGTATTATAATCTCCAGTAGCTTGGGATGAATTGTGGCACATTTCCCAGTCTCATGACTTTCACTGGCATTGGCAAACTGGTGCACAGAACTATGTGGAGAATGTTAGGCCACGGCTGGCTTCCTGCCCATCTAGCCTGCTGTAAATAAAGTAGACCATGGTTAGCCAAACCGAACTCTGGAGCTCTGGGTTCCACATCCCATTCTTAGGCTTCCCTGAAATAGGAGGAAAATGGGCAGGGAACCTGAGGAAGTGAGCCTACGTTTCCAGAGATGAAGGCAATCTACTGGCCCTACAGTGGGGACTGCATTGTTTGTCTTGAAACTGTTGCAGTGATACAGTTTTCCCAGACTTGTCCCTACATAGTACAAGCATGTGACACAGGGTGGGAGTGGACTGAGCTCTGATCTGCCCCAGGGCATTGGCACACCAGGCATGTAGAATCATAGCTGGCTGAATTCCCTCTAAACATAGGCCATATGAGGCAGATCTTCATTCCTTACATTTCAAATATATTGAAACTTGAGGGACTGCAAAAATCCCCCTTAAGGCTAATCTTTTGACATTTCAAATTCTTGTATTTTTATTTGATTGATTGATTTTTATTTCCCTTTACAGTAGACTTTATATTTTAGAGCAGTTTCAGATTCATAGCTAAATAATTTTCATCCTTTTATCCACTGGCTGACAGCCAGGTCCCTTGTACTCATCGTCATTCAATGTATCCATGCTGACAGACTGGCTGAGGAATGGTGTCCGGCCGACATTGCTAAGAAGAATGGAAAGAAAAGCCTTAAGAGCCCTCAGAGCCTGAGTGCACTTAGCCTGCGATGGATGGACATGCAGTCCTTCTCACTTCTCTAGAAGCCACGACACTTGTGTGCCCTGAGAAGCATCAGCAAGCTCTCCGGGTGGTGCTGAGGTCAGATGTAGTACTCAGCCCAGTCAAGCATTGTGTAGCACCTACCCATCTGGCACAGAGCTTCAAAGTCCAACCCCAAAATTATTGTTGTGTCTGCAAGAGCTACATTAGGTGCTTTTCCACAGAAGCATGCATACGTTCCTGATTTCCTCCTCAGCTCCCAAGTATGTGTGTAAGAGAGAGTGCATGCATGTATATGTGAGTACATGTATGTATGTATGTGTGTGACCGCATGTATGTATGTATGTGTGTGAGTGTATGTGTGTATGTGTGTGAGAGTGCATGTATGCATATATGTGTGTGGGAGAGATTGTACATGTATGTGTGTGAGAGTGCATATATGTATGTGTGTACGAGAGAATGTGTGTTTCTATGTGTGTGTGAGTGTGTGGGTATAAGTATATATGTGTGTGTGTGTGTTTATGTATGTGCATGTTTGTGTGTATGTGTATGCTTGTGTGCCTGTGCACACACCTGTGCAGAGGCTAGAAGAGGATGTCAAGTGTCCTGATCTATCACTCTGTACTCGATTCCTTTCAGACAGGGTCTCTCACTGAACCTAGAGTTAGGCTTGTGAATAGCAAACCCCAACAATCCTCCTGTCTCCCCTGCATCCCCCTAGCTCTGAGGTTGCAAGCACACCTGGCTTTTTTTTCGTGGGTGCTGGGGATTCAAACTCAGGTCTTCATGCTTGTGCAGCAAGTGCTTTTAGCCACTGAGCCATCTCCCCAGCCCAATTATGGATATTTTCTAGAAACTCCCTAGTATCTATAGACAGGGAAGATCATACCTAGCCACAACCTCTTCCCTGAAATTTTTTGTACTGTACAGGGTGGATTCTTCCTCCACAGCCTTTCCTCAGGGGTTGAGAAAACTGCTAAGGCATTATACATCCTGCCCACAGAAGAGCGGCAGAGCCTGAGGGCCTCGCGTGGAACAGGATTCAGCTCCCGGTTTTCATAGAGTCATGCAGAGCAGCCCAGCATTGGTGGGGGTCATAGGAGCTTACACCTGTTGTAGATCAGACCCAAACCACCAGAACCCAACACTGAGCTCTCCTAGGTATGTAGGGTTGGCTCAGATGCTCTGCACAGAGGCTCCATGTGGCGCTGAGGTATTGTGTTGTCACGGGGAATTCTCAGGAAAAGGACACCACACTTCATATTGAGTTGACTGGGGTATAGCTCAGTAGGGCTCCATTCTCAGGACTGATAAAAGAATATACAATAGAATCATGTTGACTGTGTCTTATGTGGCATATTTATCCTAAACTGGACAGGAATCTGATGCTGGGCAAGTTTTTCTGTAAAAACTACAATGTTTTGTGGATAAAAAAATTGTCAAATGGGACAAAGGCTAAATACTTGTGATAATGGTCAACAGTCCAGAGCAGATTTTGGTGACATCAACTGAGGTTCTTCACTTTGCTTAAATCTGGATTCAGCTGTAGTTTCAGATTTCAGAATGAAAACTTTGCCCAGAAACCGAATGTATTAGGTACCATTTAGAGACTTGTTTGCTGAGGCCTCCTCAGCATGGCCGGTGCTTGAAAATGTTCTTTAAAAACCACAGGGAACATTTTCCCAGTGAATCATATTCTAGTGGGTAGAAAGAGAAGTCAGTCAAGCAAGCATCAGTTTTTCCTTGGACCATTTGGATCATTCAGATAACGAAATACTGTGGCCACAGTCCACATTGCTTTTTTCCTTTTTGTTTAGTTACTTATTTGAATTTGTTCTGAGGCAGGAAGCAAATGTCTGCAAAGATAAATGGAAAGGGGAATGATTTTAACAAACAGACCTTGGATACATTTTTTAAGTGACTTGTCCAAGATTCCTTGGCTGTGGCATTGCACCCCATGGCCACAAAATCTACTAAAGGGTTGATGTCCACATTTCTCAGTCAGTAGTGCCCGGATTCTCTCTGTGACTGCCATGGTAGAAGTCCACAAGCCTGGGAGCATCTCTCAAATTGTCAAAGAGACCCTGTGCAATTCGGGCTCCCCGTGCTCCTGGTAGTGTGTGAAATTCTGGTTCCTTACACCTCATCAAAGCCAACGCAAAGACACCCTCCACTCAGTAAAAGGTTTTGCTTGGCTTAGCCCAAACCACCTAGATAGCTACCTCAATGCTTAAGTTTCTAGGCATAGAAAACTACCTCCGAACTGGAGAGAAGTCACCATGCAGAAAACCCAGTAGAGGCAGCTTGCAGTAACAGTTGGACTGATGCTCACCTTTGTACCCAGCAGAACAAATTGTCAAGCAGGTTCAGAGATTCTGAAGTGGAGCATTATCAAGCAGAGACACACAGTCTTCAAGCACCTTTCAAAGTGCCTCTATATACGGCGACTAACACTTTGAACAAGCACGGCTTCTCTGTGTTCCCGTCTACTTTATGATAGCAAAGAGGGGCCCAACAAGTAGGAGTCTTTGCAAAAGAATTTAAAGTGGTCGAGGGGTGTAGATAAAAACAAAAAGAGATAACTTATGGAAAAGAGGATCAAAAGGACCGGCTACAAGAAAAGATGGGTACATTAATTGTAGGTAATTAATCCTCCATGTTTGTTAGGGAAAGATACACGTGAGGCTCTGAAATGTCTGCCAGAAAGAGGAAACGGCTACCCATTGTGTTATGCTGCTGTGTCTAGAAGGTATTTCATCAGAACAGGATAACTACAGGTATCTGGACAGGTAGGCTGGGAAAGGGAACAGCCACCATTCACAGAGGCTACAGAGTAGGGCAGCCAACTGTTCTTTTTTAAAAATTAATCTTATTTTGTTTATTATTATTGTGGAGGTCAGAGAAAAGCTTTGTGGGATCCTTTAAATGGATTTTTGGACTTGAACGTGAGTCACCAGGCTTCTGCAGCAAGTGCCTTCATACTGAGCCAAATTGCCAACACCAGGGAATTGTTCCTTTTGCTAAGGACAGAGGCCTTCCGTGGATATGACTCTTTTTGTGCTAAACCCAGGAAAATGCTGATTTGGTCACCCTACCTGAGGCTAGACCTAGGCATAGGCCATCCTAACATTAAGCTCTATGCCTCCACCCAGGTGATGGGGCAGACATCCACACGCTTATTATAAGACCCACAGCTATGGAAAGTGGCAAGTTCCACAGGTGCTGGCTGACCTTGGGTTTCTGGCAAACTGTTGGCTCAGTGTATATAAACCATGTCAAAGCCCAGAGTGCAAAAGACTGAAAGGACGGTGCGGGGGAAGGGGGCGCTGTCCCATGACATTCCCAGCACAAGCTGTGGCTTTGATTCTACTCAGACTGTGGCTGCTAAGACGAATCAGTGAGGGAAACGTGCCCATAAGAAGCCTTGCAAAATGCCGACTCCAGCCGCTGTCCCCAGCATGCCTTGTGAGGTGGCAGCTGGGTCCTGTTGGCAGAAAAGCCTATATCACTCAACTCCTGTTACCTGGCCAGCCCTTCAGTCTAACTCAGACCTTTCTGATTAGTTTAGGAGGAAAATTCCTTAGATTGACCACTGACAACAGAAGCCCAAGGTGCCAAACCTAAGAGTAAAGAAGTCAGTGTCCGCAGCAGCCTTTTATCTAGTGTGTGCAGTTAAGAACCGAGATGCCTCCCATGAAAGACACTCCCTTCTTTTTATAACCAGTGTTCTCACATAGCTATCCTGTGCTGGAACATTCTGTCCTGTGCCAACACAGCTTGTCATCCCAGCAAGCATCAACACAGGGACGTTTGCTGCCCTATTCTAGGAACACAACATGGTGGCACCCAGCCCCTCATGGTCATTCTCCTTGGAAACCTGACAGTCACCAAGGCGCCCAGGCAGGGGAACGCTGCCTCCTGGTTGCATTTCTTCCTTACACCCCAGTCTGACCCCATTGTCCTTTTTCATCCATTTTGATAATGTGACTGGCTCATCTTTCATCTTTGCTTATACAAACTTCCTACAGAGAGCCTACTGAAAGAATTTTCTAGATGTTTAGAGAAGGCAGTGGACCTCATAAAAAATTGTGTTACTTCAGATTTCAATTTTTCTTGAAATAAAGTTGCCAAAATAAAAGTAATGGAAGGATGGTCTGGTTCCATTTTTATTGCTGTGCTACAACACAAAACCAAGTTAAACCCAACCCAAACAACAAACAAACAATTTAGGGGTGGTAGGGGTTTATTTCAATCTCACAATTCTCCAGGTTACAGTCCATCACTGTGGGGAAATCGAGGCAGGATCTTTAAACAGCTAGTCACATCACATCCACAGTCAGGAGCAGAGAGAAATGAACACATGCATGTTTGCTCACCTGTGCTCAGCTCCATTTCTCCACTCTTACACACTTCAGGAGCCCTTGCCTAGGGAATGGCACTGCCCATGGTGGGCTGGGTCTTCCCATATCAATGGATTTGAGACAATCTCCCTAAAGCTACGCCCACAGGCCAATCCAATATGGACAGTCCTTCATTAAGAATCTCTTCCCAGGTAAGTCTAGGTTGTGTCAGGTTAACAATGAAATCACAGAAAGGATAAGCCAAACAATTCTATGGCTCTATAAAACAAATACCCTAATTTGAGTATTTTGTATATTGTGCCTTGAATGCAGAAGTTAGAGGCATAGCCCATGCCCTTGAGGAAACCCCAATTTATTCAGAAGGAAAGATAAGTAAATGAGCATAATTGTGATCAGTGTGACGACAAGCAGGTACACAGGGGCTTTGGAGGCCTGGAGTAGGGCAAGGGCCTAGACTGATGTGAGGCATGGTGAATGGCTTCTCAGAAGTATCATCAGACATCAGGGGAAGAAAACATTGGAGACAGGTAGCCTGGCCTTCAAATGACAGGACTTTAGATTTAAAAAGTAAAGCAAGGGACTGGAGATGGTAGAGTGCTTGCTTAGCATGCACTAGACCTTGGGTTACATCCCTGGCAATTGCCCAACCACTCTGTCCTCAAAATAGGTCAAGCAAACCAGGGCTCTTGGAGCCGTGTGTGCAAAGGTGAGTAATTCAGGGTTTGTTTGGGGGCTTTGCAAATTTACTGTCAAGGATTTCAGATAGGGAAGAAAAGCGACCTGACTTGCCTCTGTTGTGTCTATAAAAGAAAAGTTGTACCAAGAAGACTCTTGAGGTAAATAAGCCAGCTAAGACCTTCAGCAATGGGCCAGAGTAGGAACACTAGAACTGAGTCATGGTAGTATAGGTAGGGATGGGCAGCAAATCATGTGACATTTAGGAGTGAAACTAATGGGATTCTGTGTGTGTGTCTGAGAAGTGAGGAGAGGGGCTATCTGGAGCATGAGCCAACCCTATCTGGGAACAGTCCTGGGGCAGCCTCTTCCTGGGTTGAGGCTGGAGCCCAGTTGTGTCTGGAGTGTTCCACCTCAGTTCAAGGCTGGGAGGGTGTGGAGAAAAGAGTGGTTGTGGTGTGCAGTGGTTCTGGGTTTATACTCAAATGCTCCTGGTGGGACTCCTTAATGGGAAATTTGACTTCATGTTCCAATCCAGAACATTCCGGATCTCTTCTGTGCCTCATTGAAACCAAAAACAGGTGTTAGCAAAACACATTGCATTGGAGTCACTCCAGAAACTTCTGAGTCGTCACATGGACTCCATTTCAGGGAGGGCTGCTCAGGATAGGAGGAACACCAGAGAACAATCTGCCATGGGTGTTTAGGGCTAGGTGGTCCACTGCAGAAAGTACAGAGAATGGTTCTGGGATCTGCAATGTTCCTACTACATCAAAACACTTGTTTTCTGGAAATAGTTCCATAAGTAAACAAATGTGGGGGACAGAATAGAAAACTCTCTCAAGTTGTCCACTGTTCACACCTCAAGCTCTGTCCACTGCTCACACCCCAAGCTCTGTCCATTGCTCACACCTCAAACTCTGTCCACTCCTCACACCCCAAGCTCTGCCCACTGCTCACACCCCAAGCTCTGTCCACTGTTCACACCCCAAGCTCTGTCCACTGCTCACACCTCAAGCTCTGTCCACTGCTCACACCCCAAGCTCTGTCCACTGCTCACACCCCAAGCTCTGTCCACTGTTCACACCCCAAGCTCTGCCCACTGCTCACACCCCAAGCTCTGTCCACTGCTCATACCTCAAGCTCTGCCCACTGCTCACACCCCAAGCTCTGCCCACTGCTCACACCCCAAGCTCTGTCCACTGTTCACACCCCAAGCTCTGTCCACTGCTCACACCTCAAACTCTCTCCACTGCTCACATACTGCTGAGGTCAACAATTTCCACCTTCTGCATGGTCTTTGCACAGCTTGCTTTCTGCCTGATTAGGGTAGAAACTCACTTAACCAAGTTCCACTTGAGACTCACTAGATCAGCCACGTGTCCTTTCCTCAGGAAACACATGAAGAAAGCTTCATAGTCCACAGGCCACATGGACTTGTCGGCAACCTCCAGGAGACCTGCCTCCTGCTCTTGGAAGCTGACTGTGGGAATACCTAACTTCCTATGTGTTTGAAACCAGACCTGTTTCTGCCATCTGTACGTGACATACAATTATATAATTTAGTTACTAATATATACACTGATCAAATGGTACTAGAAAAAGCAGTTTCTACGAAAAGGAAGTTGAATGCCAGAACAAATCAATAAAAGAGCTGCTTGTGACTGAATTATATATTGGCAAGAGAACTGTGAAAAAGAGAGAAACTACCAGAATATTCTAGAAGGATGCTGCCCTGAGACAGCTTCCCATATATTTAAAATCACAGTTGTTGGGGAGGTGTGGCATACACCAGAAAGCCAAAAGGAGGAAACTCCCTCAGCAACCTCGGCTTTAGAGCAGCTTTGGTCACAACCCACGATGCGCAGATGATCTGTTTGCCTGGAGGTCGAGTAAAACGGGTAACGCATGGAACCGAATCAGTGTTTTGTTTTGGTGATGATAATGGTTAATTTTTTAGTAATGATGAAGAGACAAACCTGAGGTCTTCAGTCCCTTGTCCTTCCTCCAAGCATTCACCTTGCTTTTTATCTTCTGACCCTGGCTCTGGATTTTACTCTCAGCTTGAGAGATCTTTCGTCCACTTCCCAGACAGCATCATTCCCCACACACTGACCTTACATCTCTCTTCAGATGCCAGTTGCCCAGAACCCATTGGCAGTCCTCTTCAAGACACATACTAATTTAATAACTCAGTGTGGAAGCAGAGACTTATTAAAATGAGATAAAATCTCAAATTACAAAATTTTAAATGTTGACAAACTCATAAGAAAATCACAAATTCTGGAAAACAACTAATGCATAATTAGGTGTCGAATAAATTCAACTCTAATACTTTCAATTTTCTCTGCAATACACTCTGCACTCATCACGTTTTCTGTAGAAAACGTGGAAAACTAATTTGGCCTTTCTTCTGACATGCTTGATCTTTATTTTCAATTTTTTTATTGTGGATAGTTTATAAAATTTTGTTTCAGAGTCACAACTCTTTTTTGGCTGTGTCAAGTACTGTTAATAATACTGTCAAATTTTATGAACCTACGTCAAGTTTCTTTCATTATTAAAGCCATGAATTGCTGGGTATTCCAAGTTTTTTCACTGTAACAAATTGTGAAAACTAAAAAGCTGACACCATTTGTTAAGTAGCTTATTTTTTACATGCTCTTTTAGAGGTGTATTTGAGAAGTTTGGATTATTTTTATCAGTATCTGAATTACAACTCAAATCAGCAGTGAATAAACAGGGACCTGTGTAGATGTGAATGGGCAAAGCCATGCCAACTGAGGGAAAGTATCAAGGAGAACATAGTCCAGCCAAGGGAGTTCAACCTGGCAGAAAGGAAAGGACCAGTAGAAAGCAGTGGCCAAGAATACCTGAGTCAGGGGACCAGAGAGTTCACTCAGTAGTTAAGAGCACTGCCTGCTCTTGCAGAGGACCTGGGTTCAATCCCCAGCACCCACATGGCAGCAAACAATGGTCTGTAATTCCAGTTCCAGGGAATCCGATGCCCTCTTCTGACCTCCATGGGCATTACATGACACAGGTGCACTTACACCCATGCAGGCTGTATGCTCATACACATAAAATAATAAAAATAATTTTTAAATTTTTAAAAAAGGAATGACAAAAATGTGTTTGGTACAGTAGCAAATTTTTCCCCCAAATATTTTTCATCGGCAGTAAGTTCAATTGCAGTTTCAGAGTCTGTGGTCACGAAAGGTGAACTGTTATAGAAAGTGGCTAAGGACAGACTATCCTGCCCTTAAATTAAAGGATCAAAGGTAGGAGTTTCACCTATTAAACTATGGAAGGCAATAGATAAATCATTAACATTACAGTAAGACAAATGTCAGCATAACTCTGCCTTAAAACCCCATTGGCAATAGGGTGACTATACAAAGAAGGGTCTGCAAATTATGGGGTCTCAGAGTGGGGCCTGGCAGTCACTATCCCCACCCCAAGCTGGCAGCACCACAGCTCTCCCATGTACTCTCAGTCTGAGTATCAAATTCGACCTGGTGCAGAGGTTGAAAACCCTTGGAAGTCATGAGTAACTGCATCAAGTCAAGGCCATAGGCTATTGGGAAAGAGTGACTTTACCACACCCAGTGGCATGGAGCAGATGAACCTGCAACTGGTGGGCTATGGTGGCCGTGAACCACTTTGTCAAATCTCATGAACACAGAACCCAGCACAGAGCCCCTGCAGCTGTGAGCTGACGATGTAATGCTAGCACCTGAGAAATCCATTATCCCAAGCCCAGGATATCATAGAAAATATAAACAAAGCCACAGAGACTGCAGAGGACAGGATGAAACTTTATATATTAGTACCTTAACAGTACTCTCTCCTGCTGTTTGAATGAAGTACTGTAAATTTTTATTGTTCACTGGCTCTGGCCAAGATGGAGTCAGCTCTCTTCATGGGCATTTTAGTCCCACTGCACCACTATCAGAATATCATTGATGGATAGGCTTAAAAACAACAGAATCTCACTCTCCATAGAGATGGAGTCTGGGAGGTCTATGATCAAGGCCCCAGAAGTTTCAGTACAGTAGAAATACACTTCAAGATGCCACTTTCTGAATGTGTCCTCGCCTGATGGAAAAGACAAGGCAGCTCTCTGGAATCTCTTTTACAAGGGCACTAGTACACCATGCACCAGGATTCCATCCCCATGACCACTTCAAAGCACCTGTCTTCTAATGCATCAAGGAATTCAATGAATTTAAAGAACACAAACACATCAAAGAACTAAAAGAAGATAGGGATAAACTTCTGAATGAATTCATAAAAGAGAAACATTGAAGAAAACTCAGGCAGAAATGAAGAAGGAAGTGAAAAACTCAATAAACCAACTTGAAACAACAGGGGAAAGCCTCATTGCTAGAATGAATGAAATGGAAAACAGAATATCAACACTGGAGGATAGAGTTGAAGATTTATCCCACTCAAGCAAAGATTATGAAAAATTAAAAATAAAACAGGAATGGAATATGCAAGAGATGTAGGACACCATGAAAAGACCAAATCTATGTATCATAACCGTAGAGGAAGGAGAGGACTATCAGGTTAATGGTAGTAATCACATCTTAAACAGGATTGTAAAAGAGAATTTCCCAAAATTAAGGAGCAACATCCCCATACAAATACAAGAAGCACACAGAACACCAAATAGAAAGGACCAGAAAAGAAACTCCCCATGGCATACCAGAGTAAAAACACTAAATGTACAGAACAAAGAGACAATACTGAAAGCAGCAAAAGAAAATCAACAAGTCACATATAAAGGGAAGCCCACCAGATTTATAGCTGACTTATCAATGCAAACTATGAAAGCCAGAAGAGCCTGGATCAAGTTTTTTCTAAATGACAATAGATGCCAGCCCAGAATACTTTACCCAGCAAAAATGTCTATTATAGTTGAAAGGGAAAGAAAATTCTTCCAAGACATGAATAGCCTGAAAGAATACATGTCCATGAAGCCCTTCAAAGAATACTTGAAGCAATACAAAGAGAGGAGAAAGGAACAACTATACCCCAGGGGCAATGAAAGAAAACAAGTAAAGGTACAATTGACGAAGCACAAAATTAGACAAAGAACACAAACAGCAATCAAAATGATGGCAACCAATACACATCTTTCAATAATAAAGTATCAACGGACTGAATTCCCCAGTCAAAAGACACAGGTTAAGTGAATGGATAAAGAAACAAAATCTACCCTTTTGCTGTCTGAAAGAAGCCCATATCACCTTCAAGGACAGGCACTACCTAAAGGTGAAAGGATGGAAAAGAATATTCCAAGCAAATGGCACTAAGAAACAATCAGGGGTTGCAATTATAATATCTGACAAAAATAGACTTAAAAGTAAAACTAATCAGAAGAGATAAGGAGGGTCATTTCATTCTGATCAAAGGAACAATTAACCAAGAAGATATTACAATTCTGAACATATACATACCAAACTCTGGTGCTCCCAAATTCATAAAAACAACACTACAGGACTTTAAGACACAGATTAACCCCAACTCAGTACTAGTAGGGGACTTCAATACCCCACTGTCCCCATTAGACAGGTCAACCGGACAAAGAATAAGCAGAGAGCTCTCTGAATTAAATGATATCATACATCAAATGGCCCTAACAGACATCTTTCGAATATTCCACCCAAGCACCAAAGAATACACTTTCTACTCAGCATCCCATGGAACTTTTTCAAAAAGTAACCACATACTAAACCACAAAACAAACCTCAACAAATACAAAACAATTGAAATAATTCCATGCATTCTATCAGACCACAATGCAATAAAGCTCAAAATCAACACTGGACAAATCCCTAGTTACTTGTGGCGATTGAACAACACACTCCTAAACAATGAATGGGTCAAAGAATAAATTAAGAAAGAAATAAAAGAATTCCTGGAATTCAATGAAAAGGCCAATACAACACAACACAACCTCTGGGACACATTAAAAGCACTCCTAAGAGGGAAGTTTATAGCTCTAAGTGCCTACATTAAAAAATTAGAAAGAGCCCAAATAAGTGACCTAACAGTGCAACTTAAGATGCTGGAAAGGCAAGAACAAATGAAACCAAACCCAGCAGAAGAGAAGAAGTAATAAAAATCAAATCAGAAATTAATGAAAGAGAAACAAAGAAAACAATATGAAGAATCAATTAATCTAAGAGCTGGTTCTTTGAAAAGCTAAACAAGATAGACAGACCCTTAGCCCAGTTAACCAAAAGAAAGATCAAATCAAAATCAGAGATGAAAGGGGAAATATCACAACAGGCACCCAAAAGATCCAGAACATTATAAGGGAATATTTTAAAAACCTATACTCCACTAAATTTGAAAATCTAAAAGAAATGGTTGGATATCTAAAATCACGGGAACCACCAAAATTAAACCAAGAAGAGATCAATAGTTTAAACAGTAATACAAAGCCTCCCAACTTAAAAAAAAAAGCCCAGGCCCAGATGGATTTACAGCAGAATTCTACCAGACAAACCTGTCTAATCTTTTATATTTTTTTGTATCTGACTATTTTGCCTGAGTGTATGTAAGTGCACCATGTGCATGCAGTGCCCATGGAGGCCAGAAGAGGGCAATCAGATCCCCTGCAACTAAAGTCACAGGCAGTTGTAAGCCCAACATAGGTGCTGGGAACTGAACTTGGGTCCTCTGTAAGAACACTACATGCTCTTAACCACCGAACCATCTCTCTAGTCTTGAGGATGAGGTTTTAACCTATGAATTTGGGGAACAAACAAGCATTCAAATCATAGTTGTGAGAATACAGGGTGATGATAAACTTTTGCCATACCAAAAACAGGTAAAAACTGAAATTCTTTTTACAAATCTTTTCAATGCTAAAAGCTACCAGAGGCTTTTATAAAACCACTATAGAGGCCACAAAATTCAATGTTTAGTTTATATTGATTATTTTAGATTTTTAAAATTCTGTTTTTTCATTTATTTATTATTTATTTTGGCAGGGGAGACATGCCACAACACACATGTGGCATTCAGAGGACAAGTCAGTTCTCTCCTTCTACCAATGTGGTCCCAGGAATCAAACTCAAGTCATTAGATTTGGTGGCAGGCCTTATGTTGATTATTTTTTCTGTCTATTGGTCATTTGGGTTTGAGCATTTAAGAGATGCCTATTCACATTTATTATCCATTTTATGCACTATTATGGGGTGTGCAGGGATCCCGGGGAGCCAGCTGCTAGCGTGGCGCCGGTCCCCTGCGCGCCCCTGGAAGGCAGCGGGTCCCGCGGCTCATCTGCTCTGTGTTGCTGGCGGGTCCTTGCTTCTCCGGTCTCTCTGGGTCTCTGCTACCGGGGCTGACCCGGTTGGGTTCCATCCCAATTTCACCCGTGCACTCTCTCTCTAAGTTCGGGGCCTGTCAGCTGCCGGGTCACGAGGAGAGGTGCGGGATGGCTAAAGCTGGATTTCCGTGAGTCGATGACGGAAGGATCATGCCCCCCGGGGAGGCTGGATCATAGACAGTAAGACACAGAACTCAGCTCAGTCAGTGGTACAGCCCTTTTATTCAGTGACTTAACTCGGCTCCAAGTCTTGGTGATCCAGCTCCAATTATTGAGGGGAAACCAGGATACTTAAACTATGGGGGTGGTAGTAAAAACCTTAGCTGATAGGTACTTTTAGGATGCCGTCAGTGGTACTTATTCAGTGACTTAACTCGGCTCCAAGTCTTGGTGATCCAGCTCCAATTATTGAGGGGAAACCAGGATACTTAAACTATGGGGGTGGTAGTAAAAACCTTAGCTGATAGGTACTTTTAGCTTTTAGGA
>NW_008353342.1:3005613-3007504 GCF_000622305.1 Nannospalax galili
AATTGAGGGACATGAGTTACATCAATTTGCCAGAGGGAATTAGATTTTAGTCCTCTAGGACTGGTGCCCATCTGTTGCATAGCAGGGTATGTATTATTGATGCACAAGAAGAGCAGGTTCTAACAATGCGTTTAAGTTGCTTGAGGGGAATGTGGGGGAATCTGAGATGGAGCCTTTGCAAATTAATATGGGTGGCATGGTGGAGGTTTTGGGCATCTGTTACGTTGGCAGGGAAAGTTCCAGCAGTGGCTATTTCATCCACTATGGCATTTCCTTCAGTAAGAGGTCCTGGGAGAGAGGAGTGGGACCTGATATCCTGGACAAATAATGGAGCCAACCTCTTTTGTAACAGTGTGGAAATTTTAATTAGCAGAGGTGAAATGGGGTTGCCATCTATTTTAATAAAGGACCGACCTAGCCATGGGAGTAAATTAACAGCATAGATGCTGTCAGAATAAAGGTTGAAGGGTTTATCAATCTTATCAAGAGCCATATAGATAGCAAAGAGCTCTTTAAATTGTGGGGATTTATCAGATAGAGGTTGAAAATATATTATAGGTGGGTCATTAGGGGAGTCATACATGACCAATGCAGCCCCCTTTTTTCCTGCATCTGTAAAGGCTGTAATAGTCTCTTTTATGGGTTTATGGCAGAAGAGCCAAGCTGGGAGCCAGCAGAACACTGGAATAACTGACATCCATTTATCTTTGGGATAGTGATTATCAGTTTGTCCTGGGAAACCTATTAAGCTAATTGCAAAAGAGGAGTGATGCTTTAAGAGCCATTGTACATCTCATAATGAGAAGGGGATAATAAGAGTATCAGGTTCCTTTCCTATAATTTGTATAATTCTATCTCTCCCTTGTCGGACGATGGACACAAGAGTGTCCACTTCTGTAAGAAAGCGAGGAGCGCCACCTACTGGCATGTGAAGCCGTTCTAGTACTCCGTGAGGCTGATGAATCGCTCCTACCATGGTCGGGGAGGAATTAAATATTAAGAGCTGGACAGGTAGCTTGGGGTCATATCTGGCTAGTGATGTCTTTTGGAAGAGGCTATTAATTACTTGGAGAGCTCTTTTTGCATCTGGGTTTAGATACCGTCTGGAGGCTGTGTTTTTCTCTCCCTTTAAAAGATCAAAAAGTGGCTGCAATTGACTTGTGGGGATGGAAAACCATGGCCTTAGCCAATTAATATTTCCTAGAAAATTTTGAAGTGAGTTAAGTGTTAGTGGATAGGGGACATCTAGGACAGGTTTGAGGGGCCTAACAGCAGAGGGTGTTATTTCAGTCCCTAGGTATGTAGTGGGGGGAAGAGATTGTATTTTATTTGTTGGAATTACAAAACCTTTTGCCTCTAGGGTGTTTATCATAGCATCTTTTAGGTCTTCTAGAGAGGAATCCTCATCTTGCCAGACTAAGAGGTCATCCATGTAATGAAAGACATGCAGGCCCTTTTTTAATAGGGGTGCTAGACCATTATCAACAGCCTCCTGGCATATCGTAGGACTATTTGCCATGCCTTGTGGCAGAACTTGCCATTCATATCGATCAGCTGGACCAGAATTGTTAATCTTTGGAACTGAGAAGGCAAAATGTTGGCAACTATTTTTGTGCAAATGGATGGAGAAAAAGCAGTCGTTCATATCTAACACTAACAGGGGGGTATTAATAGGGATGGCAGAGACCATGGGTAGGCCTCTTTGGGGGGATCCCCATATTTTCATGGTTTTATTTATAGCTCTAAGGTCCTGCAACAGTCTCCATGCCCCTGTCTTCTTCTTTATTACAAAGACTGGGGTGTTCCATGGGCTCCTGGAGGGCCTAATGTGACCCAACTGTAGCTGTTCTTTCACAAGTTGCTGTAAAATGAGTAATTTCTCCCTGGGTAA
>NW_008353342.1:3007647-3008955 GCF_000622305.1 Nannospalax galili
TGATCATCTATTTTAAGGCATTTCTCTTCAGACCCACTAGTAAGAACTACATTGAGGTCTTCCAAGATATCTCGTCCTATGAGGTTTGTAGTTCTATCTGCAATTAGGGGTCTTATTGTGCCAGCCTCTCCATCAGGATCCTCCCATTTATAGAAGTTTTTAGTGATGAATGCTCGGAAGGGCCCCCCTACTCCCATTAGTTGGGGTCCTGGTATTAATTCCCAGTGTGGGGGAACCTCAGATCGCCTTAAGATGGTTTTATCAGCCCCAGTGTCAAGGAGGCATTTGAAAGGTTTATTGTCTATTTTTATGGTTAATTTTGGATGGGCATTTTCTGTAATTTGGATGGGCCATAATGTTTGTGGCTTCCCTCTTGTTAGCAGGGCTGAGAGCTGCCCCTGAAGGAGTTTAAAGGTGGCAGAGGCTTGCCATCTCTGTCATTTTTAGATCTACAATCTTTTTTCCAGTGAAAGCCCTTTTTATGGTGAGGAAAGAGGGTTTTAGGGGGTCAAGTGGAAGCTGAGTCATTTTGGGGGCAATTTTTTATCCAGTGTCCAGCTTCTCCACATTTAAAGCATTTTGAATTGGACTGGGTTGTGGCTACAAGGGCTTGGGCAAGAGAGGAGGCCTGGTAGGTGGCAGTCCCAATGTCATGGGTGGCCACAATCCATTTGTCATAATGTTCATTTTTTAGTCCCTGGCATGCTTGTCTGTGCTCAGGGGTCATCCCTTCCCAGACAAGGCTGTTTAAAAGCATTTCTTTGGCTGCAGGATCTGTTATTTTTCTATCTAAACTGGCTTGCACTCTTAGTATAGTCTGGGAGAGCTTCAGCTGGCTTTTGTTTTAAAAAAAATTAATGAAGAAGTCTCTCCAGGACCGGTGGACAAGGGGTTAGGTGGTCCCAAGCCTGCAAGGCACATAAGCGGATTTGCTCAATACAGCCAGCAGGAATTGCAGCTTGCTGGACTCCTGTGGAGAAGTTGCCCTGACCAAAAAGCTGGTCATAGTTCCAATCTATGAATCCAGGTGGTGGATCCTGCCCTGGTTGGGGTCTTAGCTGCCGATTATGAGTGTCATTTCTTTTAGCCTGCATTAGACACTCATCTCTAAATAAGGCCTCCCATTGTACAAATAATGGACTGGGGAGGGTAGACCTACAGATATCCCTCCAGTCCTGGGGGGTAAGCAGATTAGTATTACATGTTTGTAGTATAGATTTTGTCCATGGAGGATGAATTCCATCTTCATGGACAGCCAGGCGCAATTCTTTTAATTCTGCTGCTGGGAGTGGGTGCCAGGCTAGTGGG
>NW_008353342.1:3009337-3022911 GCF_000622305.1 Nannospalax galili
AAACTTTCCTCAATCTTAGGTGGGTTTTTTAAGCATTGCTGGATGGCTGCCATTATCGGGAAAAAGGAAAGAGGGAAATTATGCCTTTCTTGGATTTCTTTTTTATGAGCCAGATGCGCAAGAAAGTTCCAGACCTCTGGATCAGATATGTCTGCTGATAGGATCCAGGGTGCGAATTGATACACCTCATTCCAAAATTTTAAGCTTTCTTTTTGGGAGATCTTAAGCCCTCTTGATTTAAGTAAGGCTCTAAGGGAACGAATTTGGAGTTTTCTCTGGCGTGATGTTGAATTCCCCATTATGAAAGGAAGATGTTTAATGTTCCTGGAGCAATCTGATACCAGGGGGCGCTCTGGCAGACAGAAGCTTTAAACTACAGAACTGCAGAAAAAAAAGTGGCAGTTTTAAATCTTTTGTTCTGGCCGCGAACCACCTTGAACTCCCAGGTGCTCGGCAGGGGCTAGTTAATTTAAATTCTCACTTAACTGGTTTTAGCTGTGGTTTGAATGCCTGGGGGCAGGATAGCAGAGCTGACTAGAGAAATCTGCCTGACTCTAAAGCTTACGTGGGGATTTCTTAGAACTTTAGGGATTTTTCTAGCAGTGTTGAGATAGAAAAAGTGGGGTGAAGTGATGGTTCCCAAGGGAACGTGCCTGAAATTAAAATCTCAGGGGATTCCACTTGGCTCCCAACACAGGCCTTCCTGCAGGTTTGAGAGACTGACGGCCATCCTAATGACTCTTATGTGGCTGCTGCATCACCAGATTTTTATATTAGAAAGATATATAGATAGAGGTCTTTTGTCTACACCTTTGCAGGCAGTCGGGGTCCGTTAGGGGGTCAAAGAAACCTTCAGCTAACATCAGGGAGTAGCCCTGACCAGGAAGCCTCAGTTGTCTCTCTGTCCTTAGCGGTCCCACGCGAAGACTTTTAGACCGGAAACAAAAGGAGGAAATTAGAAGAGATTTGTGTTGCTCTCCTGGTGGGGAGAGATACTCACGAATCCTGCATTTCAGGGGGTGCCAGCTGCTCGCTGGCACGAAGTTCAGAGGCTCTCATGTTGGACGACAGATATGGGGTGTGCAGGGATCCCGGGGCGCCAGCTGCTAGCCTGGCGCCGGTCCCCTGCGCGCACCTGGAAGGTGGCGGGTTCCGCTGCTCATCTGCTCTGCATTGCTGGTGGGTCCTTGCTTCTCCGGTCTCTCTGGGTCTCTGCTACCGGGGCTGACCCGGTCAGGTTCCGTCCCAATTTCACCCGTGCACTCTCTCTCTAAGTTCGGGGCCCGTCAGCTGCCAGGTCACAAGGAGAGGTGTGGGATGGCTAAAGCTGGATTTACGTGAGTCGATGACAGAAGGATAGCGCCCCCCGGGGAGGCTGGATCGTAGGCAGTAAGACACAGAACTCAGTTCAGTCAGTGGTACAGCCCTTTTATTCAGTGACTTAGCTCAGCTCCAAGTCTTGATGATCCAGCTCCAATTATTGAGTGTAAACCAGGATATTTATACTATGGGGGTGGTAGTAAAAACCTTAGCTGATAGGTACTCCTGGAATGCTTCATTTACATAGGGCGGTGGGCTTCTATCAGGCTATCACTGCCTGAAAAATCACACAGGAAAGGCTGGCAGTTTCCAGAGCCGGAGGCCATGTTTCTGTGATGGCTGCTTCAAAAGATGAGTCAGGAAGATGCCGGGAAGGCACCCTGCTGAAAAAGGAGTCCCTGCATTTGAATCTGAGCCCATGGGCTTTCCAGACATGGAGAAACTGCTACTTTACACAGCAGGAGTCCCCAACACACTATTATCCTTATTCTATTTATGTTATTTTACCTCTTTATCAACTCCTCTATCATTTATGACACATATCTCTTTTTCTCCTCATAAGGTTTCTTTTGATTATGTTTCTAATATCACTAACAAATGCAAAGCACATGATTAGTCTCTGGCAAAGCCTATGAGTTTTCTTCTTTTACTTTATAAGGTCTCTGGAATCCTGAGTTTATAAATATATTCTGCAACTATTTAGTTTATATCATTTTCTTTTACATTAAACTTTTTAATAAACCTGAAATTTCTTTTTGGACAGACATGAGGTAAGACCTTTATTTTAAGAGGAGTTTGTTTTATGTACACTGTTTATTAACTAAATCCTTCATTCTCCTTGCACTGGAGTCCCATCTGGTTTATATATTAAGTTCTCACATACAGTGGAATTTCTCTACTGTTCTCTTTTGTTTCACTAGTCTTTTCATATATTCTTCTATCAGATTCAGCAGAGAGGGTGGGTCAAGCCATGGGGCCCATTAGAACTCTGAAGAATGGCAGTTTGAATGACCAAAGAGAAGGGTCAAGGGCAGGCAGACCCTTGAGAAATATCATGAGCTGAATTCCATTCCCACCAAAGGCCTTCAAGTCCTGTCCCTCAGTACCTGTGAATGCACACTTCTTGGAAACAGGATCTTTGCAGACACAATCAAATTAAGATGAGGTTATAGTGGCTTAAAACAATGACTGATGTCTGTCTACACCAGGGACACCAAGGAGATTTAGATACAGGGACTTTTTTCAGCCATCTTTCCATCTCTGTGACTGAATACTCAAGATAATCAACTTATTATAAGAAGCATAGCTCCAGGTTTCAATCCACGTACAGTTGGTCTCATCATTTTGGAGTCTGTGGTGAGGCAGAATGTCACAGCTGAGTGCCTGGTGGGAAAAGATGCTTACCTCATAGAATTTGACACACAAAGAGACAAAGAGGAGAGGCTGAGGTCCCACATCCCCCTTCTAGTGCTTGTACCCAATGACCTATCTTCCTCCCATCAGGTCTTACCTCCTAAGGGTTCCATCACCCAAGAACACCATAAGTTAGGGACCAAAGTTTTATCACATGACCCTTTCAGGGGCCCAAATCACAACAATACACACAAAAGGTACACAGCAAGCAAGGCCTGATGGCCAAGGCAGGGGCGGGAGGGATACAGCTGCAGGCTGCAGAGTGCCAGGATTGCCAGGAGCTGCCAGAAGCTGGAAGAGAGGTCTGGAGGAGAGCAGCCTCCAGAGGGCGCCAGGTCCTGCTGACACCTTGATCCAGGACTTTGAGCTTCCTGAACCAAGGAGAACAAATCCTGACTGTCTTATGTCGTCTGTTTTTTGATATTTTGCCCCAGCAGCCCTAGGAAACGAATCCAGAGATTCTTTAAGGGAGAAGCAGGGATGCTGGAAGACTGAGGTTGGGGAGGAGGGAGGGCAGTGGGGTCAAAGGGCACCAAGATTTTGCAGGTAAGAGATTTGTACAGTGGAGTGGTAAGAGAGGAAACTTGATTTCTGTGAATTGAAGAATTGATTTTTTAAAAAGGTGGGGGGGGGTTTGCAAAAATTAGCGAAGACTATACTATCAACATTTTTGAAGGGGAAAAAACAGTCTTCTCAATTAAGAAGGAGGAAAACACCCAAAATAAGGAGATTAGCATCCATTTGGGTAGTTTACATTAGACTTAACCTAAACTAAAAGTATCACTTAAGTGGTTCAGACTAGACTAAAAGTACTAGAGTGCCTCTCTGAATGAGAACAGTGCAGGCAAGGGTGGTCCTACATGTATTCTTCAAAATGTATGACATCCACTGAACTGGGACCACACATGGATGAGGATGCTCTGTGTATCCTCCTCCTGTTCTTCCAATTTCCATTTGGAAGTCTGTCTATCAAAACCTTCTGAAGGGTTGAGGAGATGGCTCAGCAGGTAAAGTACTTGCTGCACAAGATGAGGACCTGAGTTTGGATCTCTGGCACCCATATAAAACCCCGATGGGGTAAGCCTGTAATCCCAGTGCTGGGAGGTGGAGACAGAAGGATCCCTGCGACTCACTGGCCAGCCAGTCAAGCCAAACTTCCAGACTCAGTGAGAGATCCTGTCTCATAGAATAGGGTGAAGAAGCAATAGAGAATATACCTGGTGTTGACCTTTAACCTCCACAAGGGCATGCACACCCATACACAGATCAACTTCCTGAGGTTTGCCTGAAAACTTCCTCTCATCCTGTCACTTGATGAAAGTCATCAGGCCATTTCTCTTTCAGACAGGAGTCAGCTCCAGTCAGCTGAGTCAGAAGCAGGACAATGTTCACCTGCCTTTCACAAACCAGCTGCCAGAATCTAGGTCCCTAGAGGATCCTCCCAGTGGGACCATTTAACAGGAAAAACCTTTATGGGGTCACACCCTCCATCCTCCCTGGAGACACAGGTTCAGTTTTCCATGTTATCCATCACTTAGCCCCTATCACAGCTTATCAAAGAATATGACCGCTCACTGTCCATCACAGCACACCGTGTTATGCATTCTGTTTGGCATGTTTTAATCTCAGGAAAAATTCTTGAGAAAAAAAGAGTCATGATTTGCCAAGAACTGGCAGATAGGTGGGGCGGGGCGGTGGGGGGACAGACACAGACTCCATGGGATCCAGGGTAGATACTGACCACACTCCAGGGAAAGGCATCTAAAGAAGGTGAAACTGGCTCTGAAAGATCATGTCTATCCATTATTTTTATCCTTCCTGCTCCAGCCAAGCAGAAAATTGATGTCCCACCCCCACCCCCCAGCCTTAGTATCTGGTGGTGTCTTTGGCGCAATGTCCACTCTCAAGCAGATCACTTCCCAGAAGAGGTTTGCACCAACTCCAGAGCCATGTGGAAGCCAGGATCATCTGAATGCTGGAAATCTGTGTTCCCAGGGCTGGTGGACTAACTCTTACTTTTATAATCATATTTGGAAAACATTTGCTAAATTGAGCTTTATTTAGTCTCCACAAACTTCCTCTGTTTTCTGTTCCTTTTTAGAGCCATCCGAAACAAAAGTCAGTTATTTAAACCAACAAAGCCCCTATCATGTCAAGGATAGGTATTCCAAAAGGATCTCTGTAAACCCCAAATCCTGATGGCTCTGAGCAGCTACTATTCACCTTTCTTTATACATGTGCTAAGTGTTTCATTTACCTTTTTCTGTTAAGTCCTCAAAATAGTCCCAGTGATGTAACAACAGAAGAGATCCAAATGGAGTTGTTTCCCAAAGTCCATACCAGACCCCGAGAAGGCTTCTAAGTCACAGGTCTATAAATGAAGGACAGCTTGGAAGGCCTAGCAGCATTTGTATTTGCATAAAATATATTGGTTTGATGTCTGTTTTTGTTTCTTTTCCTGTTGTTGGATAAAATACTTTGACAAAAACAACTTAAGGAAGAAACTGTTTATTCTGGTCCACTGTGGATATGATGTGACCAGCTGCTTCAAGCTCCTGATACTTTGAATTCCCCTATCATGATGGACTGTATCTTTGATTTGACTGATACATAAAAACACAAAATTGTATATATCGATGAGGTATTTGCAATATTTTGGTACATTGTGCATTATTCAATATTTAAACAAGGATGCATATATTTATCTCCTCAAACATCTTACCTTTCCTCCTTCCCATCCTCCTCCTCCTCCTTCTTTTTGACACAAGTTCTCATTCAGTAGCCCAGGATATACTAGAACACACTATGTAGCTCAGGCTGGCCTTGAACTCCCTTTAATAGTCCTACTTCAGTTTCCCAAGTGCTGAGATTATAGGTATACACCAACATGCCTGGTATCATTTGTCATTTGTTTATAGTGACACCTTAAAATATTTTTTATTTATGTGTCTCTCTTTCTTTGTGTATGCTATGTGTGTGAAGGTGCCTACAGAGGCCAGAAGAAGGTGTTGGATCCCCTAAAGCTGGAGATACAGGCAGTTGTGGATGCTGGGAACCAAACTTAGGTCCTTTGGAAGAACAGTAAGTGCTCTTAACCACTGAGCTATCTCTTTAGCCCTAGTAATCTTTGAAATCCTATCTTCTAGATTTTGAGACATACACTACATTATTGTTTTCTGTATTAACTGTATTTTTAAATTTTTATGTACATGAGTGTTTTGCCTGTATGTATGTAAGTGCACCAGTGCATGCAATGCCAATGGAGGCCAGAAGAGGGCATTGGATCCCCTGGAACTGAAGTTAAGGATGGTTGTTAGCCACCATGTTAGTGCTCAGAACTGAACCTGGATCCTCTGCAAGAACAGTCAGTGCTCTTAACCGCTGAGCCATCTCTCCAGCCCCGCGACTGTAGGAATCTTTGAAAGTTCATATAAAAGAATTATTGATAAATTAATATTTCAAAGAAATGTTTAAATGAAATATTTTCCCTTAACTGTATTTTAAATGATAATCTTGTATAGGGAAAATAAAAGTGCTTCCTGTCACTGTGTGCCATTTCCAAGTTAAGCAAATAATGTGGCCATCACTTAAAATCCAGTCTCCTTATCATAATACAATTTCTAGTTTGTAAAATGAGTTCTCAGACACTATGCTGTCAGTAAGTATACATAAGAGGAGGTAATGAAGCCCTAACCTTTATAAATTGCATGAGTGTGTGCATATACATGTGTGCTCATGTATGTCTATGTGCGTGTGGATGTGTGTGTGCATGCCCTTGTGCACACTGAGGATTTTTGCATTTTGTTGTTTGCTTCATTTATTGTTATTGCAATGTAATCTCTTCAGCACATGTAAATAGTAGTCTGGAAACAATGGAATGGATAAAACAAGCAGAATTCTATTTCATGCAAGGGAACGTGATCCAAAGGTGACAAGAAATCTCAGCTTAAAAGTATTTGGTCTCCATGCTGAGAGCAGAGCCTTTACACAAGAGAGCAGTTGCATCCACGTGAAAATCTGGAAGCAAAATGAAAAGAATCATTTTTTGGATGGAAAAATCAAATGAAAGATGCTCCTGGGGTGGAGTGGAGATCAGGAATGTTTGAAGCAGCACAGATACCTAGAGTAGAGATCAAGTTCTAATCATGAGAATGGTTCAGGTCCAACTCTGCAGGCCCTGCCCCAAACTCAACCACTGCACAGGAAGCCTTCTTCATGTCAGCAGGTGTAAATTCTATATCAAAAGAAAGCCCAGCACCAACAAATACAGACCTCTCAATACTGAGCTACAAGCTGAAGTATTCAGGAGGAAGCATATTGGCAAATGTAATTTGCTCTTAAGAACATCATTAAAAAACAAACAAACAACAAAAAAAAAATAAAGAGGGACTGCAGGGCTAAGGAGATGGCTGAGTGGGTAAAGAGCTCACCACACACATGTGCGGTCTTGAGTTTAGGTTTCCAGAACCCTCATAAGCCAGATTCAGCCGCCCTCATCTGTAAGAGGGCTGGGAGGCAGGGACAGGAGAAACCCCAGGAGCTCTTGGGTATACTAGCCTGCCGTATGCAGCAGTACAAAAAGATGCTGTCTCAAAAAGGTGGCTGGTGAGGACAATCATGTACACACATGCACACTCATGCACACACATGCACACATCCATAATAAACACATACACGAACGTGGGCAAATGATGGACTGTTAGTGTAGTTCAGTAGTAGACTGTCCAGTGTGTTTGAGGACCTAGGTTCAGTCCCCAGGACTGAAAAAGGGAAGGAGAGGGAGAGGAAGAGAAAGAAGAGACGGAAGAGGCAGGATGAGGATGAAAGGCAGGCAAAGACATGCCAGTTCTTTCAGAAACTCCCAGGCTTCAGTAGGAAGCAAGCAGTGGAGCTGTACATGGTCTTGGTGCACAAGTTCTGGCTAGTACCCAAGATCATTTTAATGGCAATGGCAGACAAGACCAGGAAGCAAAAGACAATTTTGTCCACCAGCTTTGACCAGAAGAGAGGGAATACATATCTAAAAAAGAAAAAGGAGAGTATGAACAACTCCAATGCACCCCGCAGCCCACCCAAGACTAGCTCATTATCAGCGCAAAGCATGCTGGGAGAGGCCCACACCTGAACCAGGCTGGCAGCTGATCGGTCCAGGAATTCAAGCTCCATTAATATGTTTTCAACATTGCTCAGAAAACACCCACAGAGTCTGCACTCTGATGCAGGAATATTATTTCTTCTCATCTCTAACAATAAAAGAAAACTCAAAACCCATATGCAGCTTGTGCATAGCCCAGTGATTGGTTTGTGAGGAAGAGATATGCTCACTGGGATTTGCATCTCACTTACAACTGCCTTCCCCTTTCACCTACTTAAGGTGGTCTCTACCCATACTAACTGCAGAAACTTTTATTTACTCTACTCTTCAAGCAGGGAACTGGATATTGGCACTGGCCCCTTCCCACCTGTGAGGTTTGTCAAACAAAGCCCATTGGGGCCCCTGGCTCTACACCAGGGTTAGGCTACATTGTAATTTATAGGAGTCTCCATTTATATTTCAGCCCAATTCACCTAGCTCTGTTGCTTCGATCCAGGCAGAATATGGTGATCAGAGCAAGTGGTGAGGCAAAGTGGCTCTCTCTACAGGCTCATGTATTGAAGGCATCATCCACAGCTGGTGGTATCATTCAGAGTGGTGCTGGAAAGTAGGGGTGAGGGCTAGCCAGAGGAAGGAGGTTACTGGGGAGTGTGTTCTGGAAAGAAGTTCCTTGTCCTAGCCCCTTCCTGTCTCCCTCTGTTTCTTAGCTACTAAGAGGTGAGCAACTTGGTTTTACAGCACCCTTCTGTCATGACATTCTTTCTCCCATGACCAAGAAACAATGGAGATGGCTACCCATGGACAAAAACTTCTGGAACAGTGAGCCAAAAGAGATCTTTCCTTTCTTAGGCTGTTTCTCTTACATATTTGTCATAGTCAGAAAAAAAGGAGCACATCTCTCCAAAGCTTCAACTCCAAATATCATTAACAGATGAATTTGGGGGTCACATTTCTAACCACAGTGGAGGGGTTATATTCATTTTCCATTGTTGCACAGCAAGCTACCACAAAGGATGGCTTACAGCAGCTTTCAGTTGTTACCTTAGTGTCTGTGGTCAGGAAACTGGATGTGGATTAGCTGGGTCCTTGGCTCAGGCTCCTTCAGGCTGAAATTCAGGTGCCCGGGGGCTATGAGCTCATCTTGGGCTCAGTGTCGTCATCCAGGTTCACTGTCTACAGTAGAACTCAGTTCCATGCAGTGGTGGTAGGTCAGGGCTCCATGTTCTCACTGGCTGTCAGACAGCGTTCCTGCCAGCTTCTAGAGGCCACCTTTGTGCCCTGTTAGATGGTTCTCATACCACATAGACTGCTCTAAAGCTAACAAGAGGGTAGTCAAATCTCTCTCTCCTTTCTCCTTCCCTCTCTCCCTCTTTCTTTCTCCCTCCCCCCTTCTTCTTCCTTCCCTCCCTTCCTCCTTCCCTCCCTCCCTCCCTCCCTCCCTCCCTCTGCTATGGAGACCTGTATGTAACTGAGCATCTTATCACTATACCAAGCAATGCAAATTAATCCAGGAATGGCTACCTCTTTACAGTCACGGGTCCCACCTACACTCAGGGGAGGATCCCTACAGCCCATGCTTGCCTAGGTATAGGACTATTGAGGGTTATCTTAGAATTCCTACATTCTGTCTACTTCTAGGAGAAGTAGGCTCAGAGTGCTGGGAAACTCCAGGTGGAAGAAGAAAGAAGACTCAGGCTACCTACCAGTCAATGTGAAGATTAATGCCTTCCCAGCTTTTCAGAGAGAAAAAGAGGGAGAAAGGGAGGGGTGAGAGAAAATTAGAAAGAGGTCTTTGAAAAGAGGGGTAAAGGCAGAATTCAAAGCATAGCCACTCACAGTCCCTTCCTAGCCTGGGCCCTACAGTCCTGTTCCCTCAGCTTGGCCCTCAGCTGTGAGGCCAAGGAAATCTCTAAGCAGAGGCAAAAGGGGATTCTAGCTTGAGGGAGAGAGCGTTTTTAGTCAAAGGCCTAGGCATTCATGTTTCGGACTGGCACAAATCAGAATGGATAAAGCCTGCTGCACAGCAGCTTGACACCCTTGAGCATGCTCGGGATCCTGGAAGGACAGGGAGCGGCCCATAGTTGTAAGAGCAGCCTGTGCAACAGGCCTCCCAGGTCAGCGTGAGCTTTGAGGCAGATGCAAGAAAAGGCAAGTCTTAGGGAAAGCCAGGCACCCAGGGCTCCTGCTGGTACTCCCAGGCAAGCATGTTTCCTGTGTCTTTGAGACTCATGTTCTAGCCATTTTTAAAGAAAGTGTGTAGGAAATGACTCAGTGGTTAAAGCTCCTGTCACTCTTTAAGAGGATGGGAGTTCAGATCCCCAGAACCCATGTAAATGTGAGGTGGGAATATGGCCCACCTGTAATTCCAGCCTCAGAAGGCAGAGACAAGGAGTCCCCAGAGCAATCTGGCTGGTGAGACTGGCCATATGGTGACTCTGGGTCTGACAAAGACACTGCCCAACCTAGCCATATGGTGAGTTCTGGGTCTGACTGAGACACTTCCATGAGTAAGATGGAAGAGCCATCGAAGATGATTTGTGACATCAACCTCGGGACTCTACATGCATGGGCACACATGTGCATGCGTACTTACACACACGTGCTCACACACATGCAAACATGCACAGACACACACAAATGAGAAAAGAAAATAACAACAAAAAGAAAGCATGTTTACTGACGAATTTGAAGTAAGGGGCTGTTCTGCTTCTCTGAATGATGGGGTCCAGGTCTGTTTCTGAGACTTGTAGCTTTCTGACTCAGAAGTACCAACCTCACGCCAGGCAGCAAAGAGCCTATCTTTTCTTTAAGGACCGTCTTCAAAAGAGTTTCCTTATGTTACTTCAGGACTGACACAGTTTGAATCTGAATTGTCCCCCAAGATTCGTGTTTGAGTGTTGGTCTCCAGCTAATGGTCGTGGAGCTAGGCAGAAGCTTGAAGGTCATTCCCATCCCTGGTTCCATCCAACCTGCTCTCTCTACTTCCTGCCACACTGTGTTTCGCCTTCTCTACCTGTTCCCATTACTGTGGACTCCCATCGCCTTTCCACCATGCCTTCTCCAAATTACAGGCAGAAATCCCTCTGAAACCATAAACCAACTACCTTTCCTCTTTTGAGCTGTTTCTGTTGGGCATTTTTGCCACCACAGTAATGACTTCAAGGAGAGACTTTGGTGTTTCATGAAGGCCTTCAAGTTAAAGTTTCACCTTTGTATAACCCTGGTGAAGGTGCCGTAAATTGTTTATCTATTCATAGATAAGACAGAAAGAGACACAGCTGCAAAGAGAGATGTAGAAATCCATCATCCTAAAGCTAAGACTGTCTCAAGTTTGGGGCTGAGTATCTCTAAAGACCACATCCCTAAATAGGCTCATTCTGGTGCTGGGCAACAACTGAGGCAGAGACCATGCTGGCCCTCTCTGAAGGAAGTAGAAATTGAGGGTAGAGACAGGCTGTCAGAAAAGCACCCTGTGAAGGAGGCTCCAACCTGCAGGAGGCTCGGGAAGCTCGCTCCAGCTCACTCAAGCTTTGCCATTCTACCTAGGACTGCTGAAGCCTCTCCTGCCACTTTTCATTAGGACTGCTTTCAGAAAACAATTTTGTGGGAGCTCTTGGTTACGTGCTAGGCTCAGTGGGAACTCAATATAAAGGCCTGACTTAAGTCTGTGAAAGATTCACTGGCAGGACCAAATGTAAAGAAGACAGAGCCTCCAGATCAGGGGGTAGTGAGTGATTAATTGCCAGATGGTGCAGATAAAAACCTTCAAGAAGTCCAGGAATTACATCATGCTGAGATGCTAAAGAGGGGTGACTTGATTAAACATTTTCAGCATTGGTTAAGTTCAAAGCTAGTTTTTCCTCTCACCATGGGCCAGTCCCTCCCCTAGATCCTTTAGATGTTTGGAAGTTAAGGTGTTTTCTAAACTTATTATTCTTTTTAGAAATGTTGTCAGTTGTCACATAAAACTGGCTCCAAAGAACAGCAAGAAGGCTCAAAGAAGTAATCATTTTTTTAATACTAATTTTTTATTTGATGTGGTGTCTTAGTTACAGCAGGGAGATACAGAAAGTTGAAGTCGGCTTTCTTCTTTTCTCAGGGACTTCTGTGGCTTGGAATTCAGAGCATTTAGTCACTCCCTTTTCGGCAAGCTGGTTTTAAGTCCCAAGTCTGTTTGTACCTGAGGAAGCCATCCAAAAGGATCTACTGAACTCCTACTTAGAACAACGCTGATCTTGAACTTGTCTTCTGAGAACTTGCAGTTCATTAGAGTCAGGCAAGTAACAAGTCATTGCAGTGGTGTGTTTGGCTATCTATAGGCATTGACGGCCATGTAAAAACCATGTAAATCTCAGTAGTTTAAAATAGCAGTGCTTTTCATTCCAGTAGGATTTCCTCAGCTGCACTTCTCCTTTGCTGCATTCAGTTGACAGCAGAGGTTGGAAGGTCTGAGCGCCACAGTCTCCCATCATATAGCAGCTGACCTGTATTTCTTGAGATACAGTGGCTGGCTTCTGTTAAATTGATGTCTTAGCCTTAACTGTCAACTTGACAGTGCAGAGTCACTTAAGAAGGGACTCTCAATTGGAGGGGTTGCTCAGATCAGATTGGCCTCTAGGCATGTCTGTGGGGGATTGTCTTGATTGCTAATTGATGTAGGGGGCCCAGCCCACTGTGGGTGGCCAATTCCCTGGGCAGGTAGTCCTGAATTCTAAGAAAGTTAGCTAAGCATGAGCCCGTGAATGAGCCAGCAAGCAGGGCTCCTCCATGGTTTCTGCTTCAAGTTCCTGCCTTTCTGCCCTGACTTCCTTCAATGATGGGCTATAACCTGTAATATGAAATATAAACACTTTCCTCCACTAAGCTGCTTTTGGTCAGTGTTTTATCACAACAACAGAAAGAAAACTGGACTAAGTGGTATGTCTGTTTCTGTTCCTGGTGACAAAATGTAGCCAAAGCGGCCTTCTAAGTAGTTGACTGCAAACCACCTTAGTATGTACCAAATGGAAAACTAAGTTAAGAACTGTATTATCCTAACAGCGGAGTCTTCCAATCACAGGAGTCAAGCTGCAGGTAATCATGGGCTGCCAACTGACCAGCTGATGTCCATGTAAGGAAAGTGCTGACTGCAGCCACCTAGGCTGCCTCCAGAATTGCTTCCTTTTTTTAAAATTATTTATTTAATAACCACATACTTAGAGGAAGCATTTCATTACATCAGCATTGACATATTCAATAATAATTTTCTGAGCTAGGATGTATCTCTTACAAAATTGATTGTACATTTTTTAGGTTTATACAATATTGCACTCAGTATAAACCCTATAAGACATAAAATTAAATGAGGTTTTAACCTTTAAAAAAGATCTCCATTTCACTATTAAAATACAGAGTTTTATACAGAAAACTTCATTTTTAATGCAATTTATATTAAGATGTTTGCACATGCATTTCTAATCTCTATATATCAGATTATTATAGTCACTGTTGGTTACTTTCTGAGCTTCTAGGCATCTGAGCATGGATATAAAGTCATCAGGTAGATTTCAATGGTAATGTTTTTCACATCTACTAATTATTATTTTTTAATCATTATTATTTCTTTTTCATACAAAAGAATTCATTCCAAAGCAATTGACAGTGAGACGTTTTCACATGCATTTCAAATCTCTATATACATGACTATCACTGGTCACAGTCGCCCACCTTCTGAGCTCCTCGGCATCTGAGCATGAATACTAACTAG
>NW_008353342.1:3023124-3023522 GCF_000622305.1 Nannospalax galili
TGGGAGGAGTGCCTGGCTCCTCTCTTTTACCAGTTCCACCTATGTGAAGATAAGTCAAAGGTCCTGCTCAATCATGGTTGGCTTCTCTTGGAAGCATGAAGGAAATGATTCCTCTGTGTTGGCCCTTCTCTTTATAGACTGGACACTGGTTCAGGTCCATCTTGTGGGGTCTCCTCAGCCTCCTTGATCAAGAGGACAGGTGACTCACCAGAGTTAAAGGATATTTTGAGAGATGCTTACAGTCCCCTGGAACTTATTGAACTAGGAGGGAAAGGTGTGAAAACTGTCCTTTATATCCCTCTGTCCAAATTAGTAAGGGCCTCATAGTATGGCTGTTCAACATCCAAGAAGGTTAGTTCCACCAGTCTGGTACTTTTAATTACCATGTGCTATGTAGA
>NW_008353342.1:3023821-3024076 GCF_000622305.1 Nannospalax galili
CTAACCCAATTTTTATCCATATCTCCCTTATTAAGGCCTGTTTCCTATTGTTGTTCTCTTTCAGGTTATTTCTCTCCCTTTACCTCCCTGTTTCTTTTCCATTATCCTGGTTCCTGTAGTTATGTACATACTCACTTATCAGGGTTTGGTTCTAGGATCCACATATGAGGAAGAACATATGTTGATTTTTTTTCTGAGTCTGTGTTACCTTCACTTAGTATAACAGTATCTAGTTCCATTCACTTATCTGTAAAT
>NW_008353342.1:3025585-3026614 GCF_000622305.1 Nannospalax galili
TCTGATTTTTTTTTATTTCTTCTCTTCTGCTGGGTTTGGGTTTCATTTGTTCTTTCCTTTCCAGTTTCCTGAATTGCAGTGTTAGGTCATTTATTTGGGCTCTTTCTAATTTTTTAATGTGGGCACTTAGAGCTATAAATGTCCCTCTTAGGACTGCTTTTAATGTGTCCCAGAGGTTGTGTTATGTTGTTTTGTCCTTTTTGTTGAATTCCAGGAATTCTTTTCTTTCTTTCTTATTTCTCCTCTGACCCATTCATTGTTTAGTGGTGTTGTTCAATTGCCATGAGTTTGTGTAGTGACTAGGGCTTCATCTAGTGTTGATTTTCAGCCTTATCGATTTGTGGTTTCATAGAATGCATGGAATTATTTCAATCTTTTTGTATTTGTTGAGGTTTGTTTTGTGCCCCAGTATATGGTTTATTTTGGAGAAGGTTCCAAAAGTGTGTCTTTTGATGCTTGGGTGGAATACTCAGTAGATGCTGTTAAGTCCATTTGATGTATGGTATTGTTTAATTCAGATGTCTCTCTGTTAACTCTCTGCCCTGTTTTCCTACCTAATGGAGACAGTGGATTATTGAAGTTGCCTACTATTAGTGAGTTGGGATTAATCTGGGTCTTAAAATCCTGTAGCATTGTTTTGATGAAGTTGGGTGCACCAGAGTTAGGTGAATATATGTTCATGATTGTAATATCTTCTTGATTCATTGTTCCTTTGATCAAAATGAAGTGGCCCTCTTTGTTTCTTCTGATTAGTTTTAGTTTAAAGTCTATTTTGTCAGATATTAGATTTGCTACACCTGCTTTTTTCTTAGTGCCATTTGCTTGGTATATTTTTTTTCCATCCTTTCACTTTGAGATAGTATCTGTCCTTGAAAGTGAATGAGTTTCTTGCAGACAACAAAAAGATGTGTTTGGTTTCTTAATCCATTCACATAATCTGTGTCTTTTGACTGCAGAGTTCAGTCCATTAATATTTAAAGTTATTAATGAAAGATGGTTGTTGAATCCTTTCATTTTTATTTCTGTTTA
>NW_008353342.1:3026876-3027353 GCF_000622305.1 Nannospalax galili
CTGGCTTTCATAGTTTGCACTGAAAAGTCAGCTGTAATCCTAATGGGTTTTCCTTTATATGTGACTTGTTGTTTCTCTTTTGCAGCTTTCAGAGTTGTCTCTTTGTTTTGTACATGTAGTGTGTCTACTATGATGTGCCATGGAGAGTTTCTTTTCTGGTCCTGTCTGTTTGGTGTTCTATATGCTTCCTGTGTTCATATAGGCAGATCTCTCTTTAACTTGGAGAAATTTTCTTCCATGATTTTGTTGAAGATCTGGTTCATGACATTATCTTGGGATTCTTCTCCTTCCTGTATGCCTATGATTTGTAAGTTTGGTCTTTTTATGGTATCACTCAATTCCTGCATATTCCATTCTTGTGATTTCTTAAATTTTTCATAATCTTTGCTTGAGTGGTCCAGTTCATCCACTTTATCTTCCAGTCTTGATTCTCTGTTTCCCGTTTCGTTCATCCTATTGGTGAGGCTTTCTCCTGTC
>NW_008353342.1:3027871-3050301 GCF_000622305.1 Nannospalax galili
GGCCTGGGAGCCTAGTCCAGGAAAGATGCTGGTCTAGGGCATCTGCTGGCCATGCCACCCAAAGATGCAACGGCAGATGGGCCTGGGAGCCTAGTCCAGGAAAGATGCTGGTCTAGGGCAGCTGCTGGCCATGCCACCCAAAGATGCAATGGCAGATGGGGCGGGAAGAGGCCCCAAGGACTCCTGGGGACTGCACTGAGGAGCTGGGTTGGTCTGGATGCATAGGATCAAGAAGAGGAAAGGTCAGCCCCTGCTACCCAGAAAGGGGCTGGAGGGTGGTGCAGGCCCAGGGAAGCAGAGGGAGGTGAGGGCAGGGCCAGGCCCAGAAGCAGTGTTCCTTGGGTCTAGAGAAGGCACTAAGTTGGTCTGGATGAAAAGGATCAGGAAGCAGTATTGCTTCCCTGGGTGTCTGGGGCTCCAAGATAAGGAATGGGGCAGGGCCCAAACTTGGAGGAGAGAACAGCAGGGGAGATGGGAGGGTGAATGAGGCTGGGGGAGTCAAGGCGTGGAGGGCACGATGGACTTACTCAGGAGAAGGTCCTGAGGGTAGGAGAGAGGAAATTGCTTCCTTTTGACTGGCTGTAACAGTGAGTTTCACAGGTATGTGGTGGTGGGGGCAGTGGGCAGGGCTTTGAACCCAGTTCTGGGTTCTGAATGCTGCTAGATTTAAAAAAAATAAATAAAAAGAAAGAAAGAAATTCGTAACTAATTTTCTTAATTTAACTCATCTCTGATTTTTTTTTGGACAGGGTATCCCATAGCCCCAGCCCACCTGGAACTCACTATGTACATCAGGCTAGCCTCAATCTCACAGAGATTTTCTTTTAATCATTTCAATGGCAAGTTTGCCAAGAGAACAAGGTTGTGTGTGCAGGCTCTTGTCAATTATTTACTGTATCGTCTGACTAATATCCCAGTGCCAAGCTAAATCATACACCTGAACAGAGCAGGGGACTACACAAGGTCATGAAAACCAGGAAATGTGACATAACCCCCCCCCACCGCCTGCCCCTGGTACTTAGTCACAACCTCAGGACAGTCTGAGATTCCATTATCCTAAGAGAGCATGATCTTGAAACACAAGCTAAATTGAGATGTAAACAAATGGAATAAGCTGTATTTCTCACACATTTTGAGTTTTGCAAGTTTCCTTTGTGTAAAGCACTAGGAATTGCTAGGCTATGGTCAAGTCAGCCTAGGAGGCAGAAGCATGAGCAGTGTGCACTCCCAAGGTCATCTCAAGTTCACTGAGAGTTCCTTTCAATGACGTTGGTCTTCTCCTATTGGCCTGGGAGAGAAAAGACTTGAAGTTGGAGGGACACAAATGTAAACGAATTATTTGAGCATTTGCTCAGCCTGTTACAGAGAATGTAGAGATGTAATAAGGAACCAAAAAGGTAAGGAATTATGTTCTAATAGGGAAAAAAGAACCATAATCGATAACCAACCAGATACATACATATCAGATGTGTGATGTGCTTAGGGGAGATGGGAGGGAGAGAAATGGAGGCCCAGCTACAGACAGGTGCCCAGGAGGCCTTACTGGGAAGGGGACTTTATGACCTGAAGAAATATGTAAAGGAGCCCCACAGATATCTGATAGAAGGCTCTTCAAGAAAGATAGACCAGACAGAGCAAGTCTCTGGAGGGGTGCCCAGCTCTTATTTAGGCATAGCAGACAGGGAGAGCCTAGAGCATCATAGCAATTAGGGTATTGTAGGTGATATGACCCAAGATTCAGAGACCCAGGTCATATTTTCTTAAAGACTTCATTCATTTTGACTTGTGGGTTTTGTTTTGGTTGTTTATTTTGGTTTTGAGACAGGTTCTTGCTGTGCAGCTCAGGTTATCCTCTAGCTCACCCTCCTCCTGCCTCAGATTCCCAAGAAGTGGAATGGTAGGGGAGCACTACCAAGCCCAGTTCACATGGGAGTTGCAGACCATCCTGAGACCTCTGCAGTTACTCCAAGTGATATGGTGATGCCTATCAGAAGTCAATCTGTGGAAAATAACAAGGCTGAAACTGAGCGCAAACAGGATTAGGGACCATAACTGAGAGCACTCTAAAATTCTGGGAGAGGTAGCTCTCCATCTCTCCTTCATCAAGAAATCATGCACCAGCCAGAAAAATCACGTATGTCCCTTTTTATGAATCCAAACAGTCTCCTGCTCTCCTTCAGCAGTTAAGGCAGGCTAGACATCTCTCTGAGACCCTAGTGTAGCCTATATCACCCTACCTCAGTCACAGCAGGGTAGAAAAGGCAACTCCAGAAAAGAATCAAGAGGAAGGATATCTGCATTAATGTGTGGATAGATATATGATAGATGATAGATAGATAGATAGATACATAGATACATAGATAGATAGATGATAGATAGATAGATATGATAGAGTGTCCTAAGGTAGAGTCATAGATGATAGATAGATAGGTAGATAGATAGATAGATAGATAGATAATAGATAGATAGATAGATAGATAGATAGATAGACAGATGGTAGATGATGGATAGATAGATGATAGAGATGATAGATATATAGATAAACCCATAGATATGATGGAAATAGGAATAGCTGTTGATACACCCTTCCTAAGTCTTCAACCTGCTGACCTGATCATGGTACTTCTCAGCCTCCATATCCAAATCTCTAGAAAGAGAATTATTATGTAATCATAGAGGTTAAGGAATCCCATGATCTGGAGAAGAGTGAAAGCCAGTGTAGCCAATGTGATGGGTCTATATCAGTGTGGTCAAGTCCAGTTCAAAAGTCAACAGTGCAAATTCCAAGCTGAGACTGAAGTCCAAGAGTAAGGAGCGCCCTGAGCAGGAGAACTGGCAAAGAAATTCCACCTTTGTCTTAGTTTGGTTTCGGTTGCTGTGATAAAACACTGACCCAAACCAACTTGGGGATGAAAGGGTTTATTATGGCCTACAACTTTCAAGTCATAATCCATCACCGAGGGAAGTCAGAGTAGAAACCTGGAGGCCAGAACTGATGTGGAGACTATGGAGGAATGCTTCCCCTGGCTTTCTTACACAGCCCAGGCCCACCTGCCCAGGAATGGTGCCCCACACAGTGGGCTGGGCCTCCTACATCAATTAGCAAGTAAGAGAATGCCCCACAGACAAGTCCACAGGCCAGTCTGATGGAAGAAATCCCATTAATTAAGATTCCTTCTTCCCAAGTAACTCTAGTTTGTGTCCAGCAACAAAAACTTAACCAGTACAATTTTTCTCTGGCCTCAATGACTAGGTGATACCCACCCACAGTGGGAATGCCTACTGAGTTCACCAATTCAAGGGTTAATTTCTTCTAGAAACACCTCCACAGACATACAGAAGGAATGCTTAATGAGCTATCAGGGCATCCCATGGCCCAGTCAAGCTGACTCATAAAACTATCATAGTAGGCTTTAATTTCTTTTCATTTGATTTTTGTTTCCAATGAGTCCAGTGTGTATCTTTGGCGACCTTCTCTAGCTTGTGCCTCATGGTGCCTCTCACTTGTTTCTACTTGAATTTCCCACAGTGACCTTGCTATCCAGTCACCCCTATAGCACAGGGAAGGGACTAGGAGAGCCTAGTGCCTTCCCCGTAATTGTCTCTCCAGGGTACTTCAGGGACAAGGTATCTATTGGCTTGACACAGTGGAGCCCAGACATGAGACTGCCTGGAAGTTATCTCTGTTGTCAATGGTTTAATCATCTGTTTAAGACAAACAAGTCCTTGGGGAGGAACAGGAGAGGTTGAAATGTCCTGGCCTTCTTGTCCTTACCTTGCCCATCTTCTGGAAACTCTTCCACAATGACCCTTCTGTCACCTTACTGTCATACAAATTTTTGGTAAAGACAGCCCTGCCCAGCACTGGTGTCAATGGATCTCTCGCCACAACCAACATACCTTCCGGCTTGGTGCTCATAACCGTGGGGGCCATGACCCTGGTCCTGAGCAGCTCAGCCTGATGTGTCATTGTTCTGTGCGCTCATCCTTTATCTAAGCAGGTATCCTCTGCAACTCATGTTGAGTCAGACTGTGAGTTCAGGAATACCTGGGCACCTGTTCAAGATCATCTTCTGAGACTTCAGCTTTACACCTTGCATTTGTATGATGGGATGTTAACACATGGCAGAAGACAAAGGGAGGGGACATTCCCTCCTGAGACATTCTTGTCTTTATTAAAACAGGTACTTAAGTAAAGTTGAGTTGTTATAAGAAACAGGAAATGAGACAGGAACAAACATAGTTCAAATGTGTCATGATCTCACAGAATCTCCAACATTCCATTTATTGGACTTGCCTGTATTAATCAGCTTTCTCTTGCTATGACAAGATACCTGAAAACATCAACTTAAAAGAAGAAAAATTTTTTTTCTCTTTACTTTGCAGTTTCATAGTCTTTAGCCCATGAAAATTAGGTGGCTGCAGTGCTTTGGGGCTAGTGGCAAGGCCAAATGTCATGGCAGAGTGCTTGGTTGCATAAGGGTGCTGCTGACCTCATGGGCGCCAGGAACAGGAAGGCAGGGAGGACCTTGACTTCACTTCCTCCTGCTAGACCCCACTTCCTAGTTTCTGACACCTCCAGTAGCCCCACGGGCTGCAGACCATTCCTTGAACACAGGGATCCTTGGAGGACACAAGAGCCAGACCATAGCGCGTTCCTTTCCCTAATTATCACCAGCAGCCTGGCCAAATTTCCTTTCGTGGCCTTCCTGTGCCAAGAAAAAGCATCTCCAGCTCACAGCTTAGACAATTCACGCTACGACTGTAGCTCTCCCCAGGCCTTGGGCAAGTGTTCATGGCTGAACACATACTTTTCCTATGGAAGTGAGAAGTGCTGACATCTGACACAGGCAGGTGGGTGGGCTTTAAGCTAGGACAGGCTCAAATAGACCCCTGCATTGTTTCACAACCTCGTGTGTCCTACAAAACAGTGGGGCTGCATTTGGAATTTTAAAGAGAAGACATGGGTGGGTATGCCAGCCAGGCTGCCGTCTATCTTTCTAAGGAGATACCAAACTGGGACGTTTTGAGAAGGGGAAGAGGAAGACAAGGTCATCACCAGGCATGCCACTCCCACACAGGCCCCTTGGCTCATCATGAGAGAGTCCTTCCTCTCTGTGCACACCCCAATAGACAGTACTTGCATAAGAATTTGTCTTCCCTAAGCTGTTCCATAGAGGAATTTATCTGAAAACAAATGGACAGGCCTAAAAATCAGCCATGGATTTACAGAGATGATGAGAAAGTGGGTAGAGAGATTTTTACCAATGTACTACTGAATGTGGCTTTCACAAGCAAAACTGCCTCTCCAGGCTCCTTCAAAGCTGTGGAGCCTCCTGCCTGGAGGACAGTGGGAGGGGAGGATAATGGTCATCAGGCAGGCACAGGGCACCTATACCACAGTTCTGCAAGGCTGGCTTGGCCTAGGGCAGTGTAGGACTAGAAAAAGGAGTGAAAGGGAACCTGGGTCCTCTAGCCCTCCCTTTTCAGCAAAAACAGAGGCATTGGGAGTGACAGCTGGGATAACTGGAATTGCTGTGAGACATTCCAAGCAGGCCAGATGCTTCTAGGGGATCTACAAAGATGGGAAAGAATGTTCCATCCAGAGAAAGAAAAAGGCTTAAAGAACCCTGCCAATCCCAGCCACCAGCTCCAAAGCCCAAGCTGAGAAAAGTGCTCTTCCTCTGGAGACAGAGTAGACGCCCACTGTATACACACTGCCAGTGGGTCATGTCCAGCTGTGGCTCACAGTGCTCTGAGAGCTCTTTGGGAATCTGATGAATTCACTCCTCATGTGGTTAGCACAGTGGCAGGCAGGTCAGGAAGGCTGGCAGAATCCGTTCTCACACCCCAGCTTCTCCAAATGCCAGTTCTGTTCTGCACTGACCCTTTGTGACATGTAACAGGGCAACAGGTCCATTCCTTTCTCTGCGCCATTGACATTTTTGCCATTCTGTTCCTGTTACTTGCTGTTATTCATGGCTTTCCACTGCTTCCTCTGTTCAGCTTTCTAAAGAAAGAGCTAGCTATTTGGTGCTTATTAACCCCGGTATAGGAACAGAACACATCGACTCTCATTCTTCCTCACAGTCACCTCAGGAATGCAAGTATATTCCCTTCAGGTTACAGAAGAATACCTGTGGGTGCTGAGATAGTCCCACCTCGACTGAGACTGCTGAACTGAGTGTCAAGGTCAAGATGTAGCCTGTGCTGTCTGGCCTTGCAATCCTGACAGCCTACTCCACTACCTCAACCTTTCTAGGCTGCATGGCCATGGGGACTATGTGGGATGGACAGTTGCTTTGTATCCCATAAGGAATAGCATTTCCTAGTAGCTGTTGTCCACCCAAAGTTTGAAGACCCCAGCCCAAGCCCAGAGTTCTCCTTCACTGGGGTGTGTTAAAGTCAACACCTCCAAGGACTGCAAAATTTTGGTGCATCGACAGGTGAGCCTTCTTCCAGAAAGGTTAAGAACCCAAACAGCAGAAGAGGTAGGGAAGGGTGAGCAAAAGAGGAAGAGAGAGGAAGTAGGAGGGGAAAAGAAGGAAGAGGAAAGAATCAGAAAGCAGGAAGTGGAGATGAGAGAGGAGGAAGAAAGTGAAGGAATCAGAGAGAAAGTAGGGGAAGGGTATGGGTACAGTATGCTGTTAAAACTGCTGGCTCCCAGCATTCCAGTGTGAGGGTTTCCCAGGGGCAGGAGGCAGTGTAGTTTTTCCACACCAACAGGAGTGGTGCCCGAAGGCTGTTGGCTCAGGTGGTCTTCTCCTCCTGGGAGCCAATGCTGGATCACACGAGTCTGCAGATGGGAGCAGAGCTCCGTGAACAGCAGCAACTGAGGCTTGGGTTTCTTAGGCAGGAAAATTAGATGTCAAATCTGAAGAGACTCTTTCTGGCTCACCAGTTGAAACAGAAGCCAGGGTGCTCTTGCAGGAGCTTCTTGGATGCCAGGTGTGAGGGGGAAGCCGACTGCAGCCAGCAAAACCATCTCTTCAGGAGGCCCTCTGCAATCTTGTTGAACAGCAAGCCTGTGCACTGAGCTTTTTGAAATGATTAGCCCATGAATTGTATGCACTTGAAGCAGAGTAATGTTTTCATTATGCAGAGCACATCCACCTTCCATCTGTCCCCTCTACCCACCCACCCCCAGTACCCTTCCCAGGTCCCGCTTATCATCGCTCTGCTTTTACAAGAAAGAGTGTGATCCCAGGGATGTGACTGGGATCCCTGTGGCCATGGCTGATTCAGGCATTTTGCAAGACATGCTCTAGCTAGTTTGCCGACATATGAAGGGGTAGATCTTAGCTCTTACTGAAACTGGCTTCTCTGGGGCTCCACAGACCACCTGAGGCTCCAACACTCCAGTGGAATATGTGCTTAGAAAGTTCATGTTCTGGGTCATGAAGGGAGTTAACACTGTGAAGATCGCTATCACAGTGACATTAAGAAAAATAAGACTGCCTTATCTAAAGTGAGGCTGCTTCCTTTCCAAGGCCTTGCTAAGACCAGAAAGGAAACTGATTCCTGTCACTTTCATTCAAGGGTAAACTTGGCCAGTCCACCTAGCAAATCACACCAATGAATGTGTGCTTCTGGCTGGAGTACTTGGTAAATAGCCTAGAACTATGATACTTGGTCCTGGGATCTGGGGCTCTCCTTGCTCAGACAAATGGAGATGATTGGCCAACCTAGGGTTAACGCCGTGACCAAGGGTATTTATAAAAGGAAGAGTTTATTTAGCTTACCGTTCCAAAAGGGCAAAGAGTCTATCATGGTAGGGAGGCATGGCAGCAGAGGTGGCTGGAGCAGGAGCAGAAGCTAAGTGCTCACATCTTCAAGCAGGCACAGGATGCAGAGAATGACTAGAGACCTAGCAAGGCTTAAGAACACTCTAAGCCTGCCCCAGTGACATGCTTCCTCCCACATGGACACACTTTCTAAGACCTCGAAAAACAGTGCCACCAACTGGGGACAGAAAGGTTCGAATACTTGGAGCCTATGGGGGGACATTCTCATTTAAACCACTACAGATGTCCTCACAAAATTTGGGCTTATCTCTATTAGATTATGGATCTCCCTATTTGAAACACTGGACACTCTAAGTGGCCAGAGCTCACAGACTGAAGAGCCCTCACAGCCCTCCTGTGGCTCTCTCCCTCGATAGAGAATTAAGAAGCCCTGTGTTACTGGATTTTCTTATAACCCCTAATTTATGGTCCCACCCAGTACCTGGCTTCTCCCTGTTCATTGTCTTGAAGGCTATCCCATACTAAATCACATGGTCGTGACCTTCCGGCTATCCCTTGAAAAGATATAAAAGTCAGATACTTTCCTTGGTTTGAAGGGCTTCTCTGGAGGCTCCTCTTTTGGTTTAAGCTCTTCCTCTTAATGAATCTCCTCTCCTGATATTAAAGGGAAGGATCTCTTCCCTTTAAGGCCCTGCCATGCTATATCTGATATGATGCAATGTCCCTTTCTAATATTCTCTCATCTCAAGGTCCAGTCATGGTTTCTGTGGTCATGAGGTCCTCCCTCTTAATAAAGTTCATTTCTCAAGGGTAATTGAGTGTCAGCTCCTTTCAGGAACCATGTGCTGCCTCTTCTCTTGTTTCTAACAGCCTTCCATGCCAGACACATTATGGATACTAAAATCCCTCAGTGCCTGAACAGAACAGAAGAACCCGGCCATGCACTGAGTTGGACTCACACATCCTTTTCTTCCTTACTCCATCAATCGCAGTCTCCCTTTGAGACCCAGGTCCAGCTGCCTCTCTTTTCAACTTCCTCTCTCTGTACTCATCTATTTGATTCTTGCAGGAGTCAACAGACCAAGACAGGAGCCAGGCACCCAAAAAGTGGTACTCTGGTGTTGGGTCAAGCAGTGTGTAGACATTTGCAGTCTTGGAAACTTTGCATCCAAGTCCCTGAGTCTTGGTGGAAGACAGTGCTGGATTTATGGACCATCACTTGAATAATAAGACTGTCCTGAGCAGTGTTGTCTGTAACCAAAAATGGGTTTACCTCTTGGTAGTTGGAAAGCCAATAAACACAAACCAGAGATAAAGTATAAATAGTATGTAACTTATTGTTGTACAAATAAGAGGAGCAGTGGGAGTATAAATCTTTCCCCAACACATAAGAGAAACATATCAAACTGTGAAAAGATGTCATCACTGTAGAGATGGGCACATTCTTGAGCATGCTCAGTTCAATAGCATGCATCTTCATATATCTGATGTATGGTGGGTAGGGAACACTTCCTGGGTGGAGAACTTAGCCCTATAAAGAGATTGAAATGAGAAAAATTCCCTCTAAGTTACCTAGGAGAGTGACTCAAGTGATGGCAGCAACTTTGGTTCTTTGTCGTTTTCTCTGGAAAACAACAAAAGTAAAACCTTGAAGTATTATCAGTCATTTAAAGATGGAGCAACTTCTTCCCATGCAAAAGGCAGGTTGAAAGTTCCTGCTAGCAGTTGATACCCTCATGTGCTAATTCAGACTATGGATGCCAGCCTGGGCTTCACTCTGTAGATTCTACCTGGGGGCCTTGAGGACAGCAGGACAGCATGGCTCTGCAGAGACAGGAGCCCACCCAGCCCCTCCCCCAGGCACAGTCACCTGAGGAGGCGTCATCTGGTTGCATAGAGTAAGGTGCAGGCTTCAGAGGGCAAGGAAGGTGGTGGCTGGCCCCCTGCTATGTCACGAGGAGGATGTGCTGTTCTGTAGTAATAAGGTCTTTGAACCTGGTTCTCAGACTTACCAGACGCAGCAAATCCCATTTCTGCCTGAGTGGCTCCTTTTCAGAACACTGACTTACAGGAGGTGACTGTCAAGCTGTGAATGTAGCTCCTTTCTTCATAGTCACAGAGGACTAAGGCTACCTAGGAGGCAGCAGACCTGTGGGGTTGAGGGAGAATAACCAAGGCAGAAGAATCTAATAATTATGTTTTCTCATTTCCTACTGTATTTTTAAAGTCCGTTCTTTGATAATTTCATATATATAACGTGATCATTTTTACCCCATTACCCTCTGTTACTCACTCCCACTGAGTCCCTTCTTCCCAACAAGTTCCCTTCTACTCCCATGTCCTCTTTGTTCAGTGACTCACTGAATTCAATTAATGTTGCTTGCATCAACATGGGAAGTGGTATTTACAGGAGCATGGACAATTTGCCTGTGGCTACACCACTGAAGAAAATGGATACCCTTCTCCTGGCAACCATCAACTACCAATAGCTCTTCAGAGAGTTGGGGACCTCATGAGCCCTTCTTCTATTCATGCTGGGGTATTGACCAGCTTGATCTTGTGCAGATCTTGGGCAGGTAACCACAACTGCTGTGAGTTCTTGACTGCAGCGGCCATGTCTTGTCCAGAAGACAGCCTTCACAGCACTCCTCCCCATCTTCTGGCTTTTACATTCTTTTTGTCTCATCTTCTGTGATATTCCCTGAGCCTTGAGGGTGGGGTGTCCCACTATGTTTTCCAAGTGTGGACCAATTCGTAATATGGCATTCAGGAAAGTGACTGAGACATATGGAATAATAAACACATGGTACTACTGTTTCATTTTTAATTTTGGAGAATTTCATACATGCATATTATCTTTGTATTATCCCCCCCAGTTCCCTAACAACACCTCCCTGTGCCCTACAAACTCCCTCTCAATTTCTTTTCTTCTTCTTTGATTGTTATCATTACATATACATACATATGTACATATGTGTATACACACATATAATATATTGAGTCCATTTATTGGTGCTTTTGTGTGCCTGTGTTTAGGGCTGTCCATTTGGGATTGGATAACTTATCAGGGAACTCAACTCGTCCAGGGAGAAAACTGATTTTCCCTCCCTCAGCATCCATTGATTCCCTACAGTTCTCATCTTGAGGTGGGAACCCATGACATTCCTCCATCCATTTTGGTCTGTCAATTGGTTTTGCCATCATATAGATCTCATTACATACACATTGTACTTTTTAACCCAGGAAAAGAAAGAGTCATAAATGTTTTCACTTTGGAAGCTATTTGATCTGGCACAATCAGACTCAATCAATCCATCAAAATAACTATTCACCAAACCCTTACCACATGTGGACTTGTCTAAAACTTTGCTAGTCTTTGTGGGGGAGAAAATCCAAGCCTAAGTTCACATTACCCGGCAACTGGAATCTGTTAGAGTGATTTGTAGTCGCCCTTCAAACACTTAGAAAATTGAATGTCTCAGCAAAAACTTCTGTTCAAACTGAAGTTCTTTGTCTCTCTTGCTGGATGATGTAAGAAAGAGAAGGGAGGAAACAGGGTCTCCACAAGATTTCTTCATGTGAGCAAAGCCTCACTGTTGAAAAAAAACAGAAACCACAAGAGAGAGGAAAACATCCTCTTGTCCAAGCTTTGCTACAGTTAGCTTTTCCAGTGGAGTCTTGACTGGTTGCTAGAACCCTGGGTTCTATAAAGTCACAGGAGGAGGAGTTCCCTCATAGGGAAGAGAATGGAATTCCTCCTGAGCTTAGCTGTTATAGCATAAGCCCACTTGAGAAACCTCAAAGAACTATACACCACATGGAACACGTACCGTCACAGAAGTGTTAAAGAGGGCAGGGCACAGGGTCCATTCCATAGTGAGAGCTGAAACAAGGCTGGATGGAGACATGGGGAGACTGAAGGGGACAAAAGAAGCCCCTCACCCTGGCATGTCATTTGCCTCACTTACTGAATTACGACTAAGACACTTCGACACCACTCATTACCTACAGAGTTGATGTGTATTTTCCTAGACCTGTCAAATGCGACTGTTCCAAGGAGCAAATGAACTGTGCCTTCTCAGGGCTGGAATGCCTGTAAGCTTGAGTTTAACCATATTAACACTCCTCTCTTACTTAAATCTCAACAACATACCTCATCAAACTACCTTACAGCTTCATTTACAAAAGGAAATTCTTTAAGGAAAAAAGCCAGCTCACATATTTTTACTTAATTTTTCAATTTTACTTAAATTTCAAGCTTTGCTTAATCTTTAAACTTTACATATTACACCCTTTGAGACACTTAACTAAGGATCATGTACACAACTTGTATATACAGTCATGTAAACGTGCTGAAGCAGGATTGTCTCCTGTGAAACCCACACAGCTGTTGTGGGATCCTGTGCTGTCCTTTTCCTAGGTGACTCTCTCTCTCTGAATATCTGATAAACTCACTAATTTGCTCCGCTTAAACTCATCCTGAAATTCTTTTACTTATTTATTATTTATTTACTTACTTACTTATTTTTATGTGTATGAGTGTTTTGCCTGCATGTAGGTAGGTGCACTCATATATGCAATATTCATGGAAGCCAGAAGGGGCATCAGATTCCCTGGAACTGGAATTATGTATGGTTGTTAGCCATCATGTGGGTGCTGGGAACCAAACTCAGATCTTCCTCAAGAACAGCCATTACTCTTAACTGCTGAGTCATCTCTCCAGCTTCTTGTCCTGAGTGGAGGTCCCTATAGGGGAGGGAACTCAGGCTGCTGGTGACTGTGTTGACCAGTGTTCCCTGCTGCAGCTGACAGGTGGACATCTAAATTGCCTGCCTTCTTACACACGTCAGCTCATCTCAATTGCTTGTTTTTAAGTCCAACTTCTCAACCCCGTTGAATGCTGTCACTAAGGATGCAAGTGACACCCTTGTGGCTTTTGTACCTGGGATTCACTGTTCAGGAAGCTTACAGTCTTGGTGCCCTGACATACAAGTTACTAGTAAAGTTATAAAACGTGTTCTAGTAAACAGAATTTTTATTTTTATTTTTGGTCTTTTTTGAGACAAAGTCTCCCTGTAGCCCATCTGGCCTGGAACTCACTATGTAGACCAGGCTGGCCTTGAACTCATGGAGATCTGCCTGCCTCTGCCTCCCCAGTGCTGGGATTAAAGGCGTGCACCACCATGCCCGGCTGTAACCTATAGGGAAAACCAAAGTCATGAGTAATTTGAAAAGTTGTGTTCAGCCTGTATTCAACTATTGTTGAATCACACTCAATCTTTTTAACCTTTTTAAAAACTATTCATTTATTTTTATTTTATGTATAAAAGTGTTTTTCCTGCATGTAAATGTACCTATGTCATGAAAAGCCCATGGAAGCCAGAAGACGGTGTCAGATCCCCTGGAACTGGAGCTACAGACGGACACCTCTCTGGCCCCTTTTTAACCTTTTAAATAAGACAATCAATTTGAGGGCTGGAGGGAAGGCTCACCAGTCAAGAGCACTGACTGATCTTAAAGAGAATCTTGATTCAGTCTCAGCACCCACATGGTGGTTAACAACTGTCCATAACTCCAGATCCAGAGTATCCAATGCCCTCTTCTGACTTCCATGGGCATTGCACACATGTGGTGTACCTACATACATGCAGGAAAAACACTCATATACACAAAGTGAAAATAAACAAATTAATTAAATATCAATTTGGTGGTTCTGTTCCCTGTGTGGAAATTTTGTTGTAATGGTTGGAGCTCTAGCAGCCTTCTTAGACTCTTGAGGATATGCCCAAGATGGAACGGGAAGATAGAAGGAAGCCGTGCCTTGATGACTCCACAGAGCTGTTCACATCGCCAGCTCTTTAGGGATGAGAATAAACACTTTGTGTTTAAGTCACTGTAACCAAGTCCTATACGAGTACAGTTCCTGAAGGACAAATTGATCATGAAAACATCATAATTCAAAGGAGAAAAATAAAACTACCAAAATGTCCAGCAAAAAAGGATCAGTGGAATGAATGGCTGGAATACATAGCTGGCTACAGGGTGGCCCTCAGCACAATACTCACTCATTTATAAGTGGATTTGTGATTACTCCCTACTATGTGCTAGGTACTATGCTAGACTTTGTGAACATACAGTGCTGAATGTGTACATGGCTTTGTCCTAAAGGAACTTTTCTGTGGATGGAACTAGAAGGTCTTGCTGGGTCTGTCTTTCATACAGGGCAATCAATGGCCAGGCTGGGCCCTCTAGAGTAGGAATGGCTAATGCCTTGTCTCAGTCCTCTTTTATGAGCCTCATTAAGTCAGTCTTGTTTCTGGTGTCATCCCCAGTACCTGTTGAAGCTATAGCCATGTAGGGCATGCTAGGAGTAACCACCACGAGCAAGCCTTCTACCCTTCCAGAAGCAGCCCTGTTGTGTTTGTTGGTGTTTTAAATTGTAAACAGAATCGATGAGATGGTTCAGTAGCCCTAACCCCCAAGCCTCACATCCCATCCCCTAGACCCACGTGGTTGAAGGAGAACACTAACCCCACAGCTATCCTCTGACCTCCACAAGTGTACCCATATACAGATAAACAAATAAATAATTAAATAAATAAAAATACAAAATAAAAATACATAAAATCAAGTCTACATAGAGGAGAGGCTAAAAAGAAAAAAGTGAATAAATATCAATGATGATTATGGATTGTAGGGTTGAGATGATCTTTATTTTACCCATTTATTTATATTTTCTAAAATTTTATAAACATAGATTTCACCCTTTAAATTTTTCATTACAGCGTAGCACATGTATTTATCATAGGCAGAGAGTAATGAACATTCACAAGTGGTACACATGGAGCCAGCTTCCTGAGCAAGACACAGACCGTGAGCAGCACCTGGAGCCATGAGCGCCTCCACGTCATGGAAATTCCTAGCCTGACTCTACCAAGCACATGTTCATTTTCCGGTTCTTTCACTTTGCGTACTAGAATCCTATCATTTTGTATCAGGTCTTTTTTGTTCAATATCTGTATGACATTCGCCCAAACTGTTGAACTTAGTTCTAGATCATTCCCTTTCCCCGCTCAAGTGTTCCACCAAGAAATTAAACCATAACTCACTCATTTTACAGTTTATGGGCACCTGGAAAATGTCCCTGCTTTATTCTGCACATACAAGGCTGCTATGAACATGCGAACGTGTCTTCTAATGAACACATCCATGAATTCTTGTTGTATGCCTCACAGTGACCTAGCTAAGATATGGGACAGCATGTTTAGCCACAGCAGGACTGCCAGCTTCCAAAATGACAGTTACACCAAGTGTTACTTTAGAACTAAGAGGCGAGGGTAGAGGTACCTGCTGCAGAGCCTGACGACCTGAGCTCAGTCCCTGGAACCCACATGGTGGAGAGAGGGAGAACTAATTCTGCAGGTTGTCCCTTGACCGCCACATTCACAGTGGCACTTGCATGCCCCTTCTCCCCAACACAAAATTTCAAAAGAAGTAAGAAAGAAGTGATGTGTGGCTGGAGAGGTTGCTCAGTGGTTAAGAGCACTGGCTGCTCTTGCAGAGGATCTGGGTTTGGTACCCAGCACCCACATGGTAGCTAATAACCATCTGTGACTTCAGTTCCAGGGGATCTGACGCCTGCTCCTGGTCTCTGCAGGTATTGCACATATGTGGTACACCTACATATGTGCAAGCAAAACATACACACACACACACACACACACACACACACACACAAAGTAAAAGAAAGGAGTGACTGAAGAGGCACCTGATTTCATCTGCATGTATTTAACCCCATTCAGGAACAGAGCTCTACTTACAACTCTACTCTCCCCCAACTAATCATTATATGTGATTTAACTTACTGGATACTATAAAAGGTCAGAATGTCTTTCAACTAGAGTTCCAGGCTTCAAGGAGCTAAAACTCTGGTGGGGAGAAATTAGACTGTAGGGACTGATAGCTGGGCTAGCCAGCTTCCACCACCAGTTTAAGTTCTGAGATGCTTAACTTAGAAAAAGAGTTGTTTGGACTTACAGTCTTAGATATTTACATCAAAAATTATCCCTGTGGCTTCGAAGCCTGTGGCAAGGCAGCACACCTGGTGGGAGTGGGTGACAGAGGAAGAAGTTAGAGCCCCATGGTCCCTCTCAAGCCTTGATAACCTGAATACTATTGACAAAGCCCACTTAAAGTTTTCACCAGCTTCCAGTAGCACCAAATGAGGGGCCAGGCCTCCAGGGGCTACTTCAACTTCAGACCCAAACTGTAATCATAGGTGACCCATGTGAGGGGCACAAAAAGTGGTACTAAGGGGGAAGAGAGTAGAAAATGAGTAACATAATGTGAGGCAGAGAAAACCAACAAAGTCTTCATCTGCATAATTGTGTCTGAGGTCAGCATTATGCAATGGGTGGATATTGACTGGAGATGTGGAGGCTTTGGGGAAAGCATGTAAGATGAGTGCACTGTATAAGGAGGGGCCTGGAGGGAGAGAGTCTCAGGCACCAGACTGGTTAGTTTAGCTACATGGAGAGAGAGGGTGTCAGTTAGGATAAGCCCAGCTGTGCCGCAATAATAAATAATCACAAACCCCTAGTGTCTTCACACTGTGTGCTTAACTTGTATGTTACACTCAGCTCAGCCACAGGATGGACTTCACCACATCTTCACAAAATGGCTAGTAGAGTTGCCATCATCTGGACTGTACAATCCCTGTAGAAGAAAGAACAAGAGCTCTGAAGGGCCTTGTCCTAGCAATGAGGGTTTCCATCTATAAATGACAGACATGTGCCGCTCCAAACAATTTCAGCAACTAGAATCCACAGCCTACCCATGACCCTGAAAAGTTCAGGGTGCTTTGAGACAGCTCCCACCACATCTATGGGTTGGAAGGGCTAGAACTGGAGGCTAAGACACTACTAACACAGGTGTGGAGGAAGGGGAATCTTCAGCTCCTGCCTCCATTGAAACCATCTGGGTGAATGATAATTACTTAATAGGGTAGAAAAGGGCATGGAGACATGTGAACCAGGACTGAAGAGATGGCTCAGGGGGTAAGTACCTGCTGTGTAAGCATGAGGACTCAAGTTCAGATCCCCAGCATCCATGTAAAATAGGGTGGGCTTGGTGGCATGAACCTTAGTCCCAGAACAAGGAGGCAGAGATAAGATCCTTGGAGCTTGCTGGCCAACCAGTCTAGCCAATAGGTGAGTTCCAGGTTCAGTGAGAGACTGTGTCAAAAAATAAGGTTGGAGAGTGATAGAGGAAGACCCCAGCCATTGGCCTGTGGCCTCTACACACACACACACACACACACACACACGCCCCCCACATACACACACACACACACAGGAAAAGAAGAAGGAAAAGGGACAATATTCTGCAGAACAGAAATTTGCCAAGTGTGTAGGTTGTGAGATAAAATGGGATTAAATGGTGTGGTGGTTTGAATGAGAATGTTCCCCATAGGCTCTAAGTATTTGAACATTTTTGTCCCCAGTTGGTGGCACTGTTTTGGGAGGTCTTAGAAGGTGTGGCCTTGATGGAGGACGTACGTCACTGGGGTGGGCTTAGAGAGTTCTTTAGCCTTGCCAGATCTCCAATCATGCTCTGCTTTATAAGTTCCCATGGTCATGGTGTTTTATCACAGCAACAGAAAAGTAACCAAGACAGAAGGTCCCTCCATCCTGAGGACCCTGGGGAACAGCAGGTGCTAGAGGTGGAGCAAGAAACAGGCCAGGAGGAGCATTTCTGCAGGGTGAAGACAAGTTGAAGGAAGGCAGTTTTACACATTCATTGTGCAAAAGCAAAATCCAACAAAGCCAATTCAGCCTAGAGCTCTGAGTTTACACTCTGTTCACCCTCATCATCTAGCTCCACAGGGAAGTAAGCTGTCTACACTGCACACCCCCATCAGCAATGGCTCTGGTATTTTACAGGTAGAAACTTGACTCACTTAAACAATTTTGGATGAAAAACTTCCAGGCTATATTAACTAGACTTCCTAAAGCTTGCCCAACTGCACTTAAAACAAGTTTTGCTCATCTGTATAACCCTACCTCCTTTCAAGTTGCTTTGAGTACAGAAGGTGCTCATGGGATGAAGGAATTTAGCCTTTTCACCAACTCAGGCCGCTCTGCTTAAGCTTTCAAAGAGAGCTGCGTGCACAGGGCAGGTTGAGACAGACCTGGCCTCTGCCACTCCGTTGTCCCTTTGTTGATCCCTCTATGGTTATGTATGGCTTCTAGAGATTTCCTCTAATCTCCAAATCCCTAGCTAAGTATGTCAGAACCAAAAAGCCAAGAGATTAAAACTATAATGTTAATAGAGAGTCTACAGTAGGGTGGGGAAAGGACCTGTCTTTGGAGGGCAGCCATGAGCTTTAAGGCACCATCCTAGTACCTGCCAAGAAGGGCTTACTTCTGCATGTGCTGACTACATGCTGAGTGCTTCCTCACATTGAATCCAGTGCCCTGTAGGCCTCTGCTGTGTAACCCAGGTAATGGAGCTCATAAGGTCAGAGTAGTCAATGATGAAGTTAAGCCAAAGCAACGTCCTTCATTCCTGCTTGGTGATGAGTTTTAGTGACTCCCACTGGTGGCCTTCCTGTTCTCCCTCCTTCTGCTTCCTGCCTTTCCTCTTCCTCTCCCTCCTTCTTTGGATGTATTTTGACACTTAAAAGCTTTGTTCCAGGCTGGATGTGGTAGCACACACCTCCAGATTCAGCACTGTGGAGGCAGAAGTAGATCAGTCTCTATAAATTTGAAGTTAACTTGGTCTACAAAGTGAGTTCCAGGCAACCATTGTGAGACCCTGTCTGGAAAAAAAAAAGTTTTATTTGAGAGAGGATGACTGCCAGAAGCTCAGCCTTTGGGTAAGTTGTTCCTTGTGTTTGCAGAGTTACTCCAAGAGTTGAGAGCTTTGTTGAAGGCTTATGGCATGGAATCCAACATGAGTCTTGGAGGAGTAGCTCATGGCTGCTGACGAAGGGAGAATCACTCTCTTTTGGGGATGTGTCTGCTGGTAGATTGCCCACCCCCAGGGGATGGCCCCATGCCCATGCTTATGTGAGCAACACTCATTAGACTCAGGAAGTTATTAATAATTTACAAAGAGGACATGAAGTTGGGAGGGAAACAGGGTTGGGGGTAGAAGGGAGGGTTGGAGGGAGGAAGTGATAGATAAAAATGATCAAAATACACTGTATAAATATATGAAATTTTCAAAGAATAAATGAAAATATTACTTAAAAATCCAGTGTGAAGACAGTAAAAGCTGCTTTATACCTCAGAGATGAGTTGGATTTATAGTGTGTTCATTCTTGAATTCCCACCGTGATTCCTCATTGCCCAGCTCTTTGTATTAAGCTCCTTTGGTTACTGGCTTATACTGTTTCTCTCCTGGAGTATCCCTCCCTCACCCTTTGTTTCTTCCAAAGCATATTTAGTCTTCCAGACACAATTCAGGTGGAAAACTGAATGGAGACTCCTCCCAAATTAAGAACAGGGTTACGATATGACCCAGCATCTCCACTGCCATATACACACAGAGGAAAGGAGACCAGTGTGGGAGCAGCTGTGCTCCATGCTCTCTGCAGGGCTGTTGTTCATGGCCATAAAGACAAGAGATGGTTTTGTTTATTACTTTGTTTTGGTTTTGAGGTTTTAATTTTAGTTTACATCTTGTGTATATGTGTGTGTGTATGTGTGTGTTGTGTGTTTTCATGCATGTCATGGTATACACGTGGAAGTAAGAACTTGTAGAAGTCAGTTCTCTCCAGTTCTCTCCTTCCACTGCGTGGGTTCTGGGGATTGAACTCAGGTCATCAGATCTGATGGCAAGTTCTTTTACCTACTGAGTGGGTCATGTTGCCAGGAGATGGAAATAGCCTAAGTGTACATTTGTTAGTGGTGAGGGAGTGGAGACACAGTTCTACACTGTCACCTCTGCTGACTGAAGCATTCCCCTAATGTTTTAGGAACCTTGACACAGGCCAAATCAAGATGAACAGCTTTGACACGAAAAGAATTTCAGGGCTAGCAGATATGATGAAGCAGGGTTATAATAATAATAACAACTGGCCTGGTAAGATATGCCCAGTGATACAATAGTGACACAAATGTTATGGCAGTAACCAACCATTTTAAGATTCTTTTTCAAGCCTGCTCCACAAGACAAAACTCATGCCTGGTACTGTTACCTGGGCCAAAAACCCATGACTGGCTAGATCATAAGCCCTAGGGGAGAACCTAATGCTATTATTCTGTTAAATGGTCATAGCATTAAGTTCTTATCCTTATACCCATCGATTTCCACTCATCTCTCATCAGAGAAGCTTCTTTTTGCAGTAAATACAGAGACCCATAGCTGGATAGCAAGAAACTATGAAGTGCTCAGCTCTAAATTGAACATCCCTATCACACACACACACACACACACACACACACACACCACCAAGGCTCAGGGATCATCCAGGAAGAGGAGACAGAAACATTGAAAGAGCCAGAAGTAGTGGACATCTGCAGAGACACATCATTGTCTGGACATGATATGTATTGCACGCATGAACTCACAGTGGCTGTGACCACATGTATAAGAACTGGAAGATCAAGCCAGCCAAAATCTCAAAATGGACAGAGGAAGGGGCTCATGAAGTCTCACCCCGACCTGAGGAGCTATTGGCAATTGTTGGCTGTTGGGAGAGGGAGAATCAATTTTCTTCAGGGGTGCAACCCCTGAGAGGCTACCTATACCCCAGGAGATAGTCCTACACCCATGCACCTACAGGCAGTCTTGGTCTCAGAGAGAGAGAGAGAGAGAGAGAGAGAGAGAGAAAGAACATTAAGTTGGGAGGGAAAAGTGGTAGGGGGTGGATACAGGAGAAACTGGAAGGGAGGGAATGGGGGTAGGTTTGATCAAAACACATTATATGTATGTATGTAATTCTCAATAAAAAAGAAGGAAAGAAAGGGTGTGTGCCACTGTAAAGCTTGCTATGAAGGAAAATAAACACAGTGTCTTTATCTTGTTCCTGCTGAAGCATGTCATGATGTTTTGACTCCTCTCAATAGCATCAAGGTATCCTACAATTTAAACTAATAAGCCCTCAAAAATCACTTTATAAGCTTTGCCCCGATCTCATAAAACAGCCAATGTTTCTTACATTCTTGCAAATATGACTTATACCACAAATTATAAGGAAGGTCAGCAAAATAAACTGGTGCGTGTCTTTAAACACATGTGGGATACTGACGGAGAAACCTTGGCCGTAACAGTGACAGCATGTTTATGGCTGCCCAGTCAGTGTGGAAAAGGTTAACAAGGGAGCCTTGCCTAACTGCACAGAAAGAAATTCCCCTCATTTCCTTTCACAGATAACCACACTCTATTCAATATGAGTTGGAAACATTTATCAAGAAAAATTTTTAAAAGTTTGGTGCACGCTTAAACTTAATTCAAAAAGTATTTACTGAATGCTTTCTGTGTGTCAGATATTCGAGGCACTAGATCTACAGCAATACATAAAATAAACACAAATTCCTGCCCTCTGGGAACCCTTTTAACACCTAAGTGCTGTGATGGGTGTGTTCATGTTTCTATGAGATGAGAAACTGAAGTTCAGAGATAGCCATAACTTGATCAGGATCAAACAGCTCAGCCAATAGGTGAGACTGAATTCACATCAGCTCTTGCTCTGCAATATTGCATCTCCCAGCATGGTAGTCTGTGGATGTTTCTCCAGGAGGTAGATATTTCATAAAAGTTAATACCCTGTAGCCCAATAGGCTGGGAAAATTTTTAAGGGGGTTTAGAATTATGTTTTCTTTTCTTTTCTTCTTTTCTTCTTTTTTATTTTTACAAAAACTTTATTGAGAATTTCATAGATGCATATAAGGTGTTTTGATCAAATCCATGCCCACTCCCTCCCCTCCAACTCCTCCCATATCTCCCCATCACTTTTTTCTTTTTCTTTTCTTTTTTTCCTTCTTTCATTTATTTATTTTTATGGGGCATTCGGCTACTCTAACATTCTCCCCTCTGAAGAGGTCGTTCTAAAATCTTTTAAGGATTAGATACACGCTCCAAAGTACTTTTGACATTTTTGGCCTTGGAACAGACGGCCCAAGGACGTTTTGACTTTTAGCCAAGAAACTAGTTACATTTCTTTGGGGTCTTTTTACCCTAACTGCCTAGCCAATTCCTACCTCCTAATCTCATCACGCCATCCTCTGAAGAGGTTATCCAAATTGCGAATAGGGAATCAGGCTCAGACCACTCTGACTTCTTCCATGCTGAACAGGGATGCAGGGTGAGGCAATTGGAGTACCCCTTCAGTGGGCCTATGTCCCCTACCGCTTTCTGTCTCGCCGGCAAGAACGACGCGGGAGGACAAGTCAGGATCCTTCTGCAGCAGTTTATTTCATAAGCGTCTTACATAGCATACTAAGGATGAAGACCGAAGACGCCGAGAAGTGGGAGAGCTGTTGCTTATATATGCCCTAAAGGTCCCATTTATGACGTATAAGAAGCGGATTGGTTGCTGGAGATCACGCCACGGGAGGAGGCGAGGGAGAGCAGGCTCTTGTGCACGCCCCTTATGGGTGCAGCAGGATGTTTACTATTAAGAAGGTCCGGATACCAGCGCCATCTTGTAATGGCGGCGGAGGCTGTGGCTCTCCACAC
>NW_008353342.1:3056087-3084594 GCF_000622305.1 Nannospalax galili
CGATCTATTTAAAAGGCTCCCCAGTTGCATAACTCTTGTCTCTAAGGGGAAAAGAAAGTCCTTGGATCATGAATAAGAGATGTGAAGGAGAAGTAAAGGCAAGAGTAATTAGCATTACAAGTTCTAGACGGGGAACTAGAAAAAAGTAGGAACAGGGCACTTTTCAAATGTTCATATGAGAGTCCATTGGAGTTTCTTGACAAGGGCTTCCAAAAGCATCCCTCTATTGGGTTCTTCCTCATTTTTCTTTTGTCTTCCAAGGCTGGACTCTAGACTGATGGATTCTGGATTTGCTTTCAGGTATTTTGACTGCTGTTGGAGTAATTAGAATCAGTGTCAGTTCCCTCTCAAAGGCTTCGAGATAACTGAGGGGTTGCTGAGGTGTATGTATGACCTAAAGGTTTGCACACTGGATAGTCTTTACCCAGCATGGGTCATGCCTTCTCTTCCTAGCCTTCCCCAGATTGTACACTTTAGCCCTCCCCAAATTCAGGAGGCTATGTGTTATTACATACAGCTGGCTGGGAACTGTATGTTGGCTGGGAACTGTATGTCAAATTACATACAGTTGGCTGGGAAGAGTGGCTGGATACACCAGTGAGGGTCCAATGACCCTGTTTGGCCCTCCTTTAATGAATGAGCACAACTGTCATCAAGCCCAGTTGTGACTATGTTTAGCGATCAGGCTCAGCTGCAGTCATGATGATGGTAGTTATTTCATGCAGAAGGGGCTGTTGTATAGCATCACCTTATTGAAAGGAACTGGAATTTTAAAGGATTTGGTGTTAGGATCCACATATGAGGGAGAACATACATTTGTTTTTCTGAGTCTTTGTTACTTCACTTAGTATAAGTTTCTAGATCCATCCATTTACCTGCAAATTTCATTATCTCATCTTTCTTTATTACTGAATAGAACTCCATTGTGTAAATACACCACATTTTTGTTAACCACTCATCAGATGAGGCACACTTAGGTTGCTTCCATCTCTTAGCCATTGTGAAAAGAGAAGCAACAAACATGGTTGTACAAGTGTCTCTACAATGGGATGAGTCCTTTGGGTGTATGCCAAGGAGTGGTATAACCGGGTCATATGGTAGGTTCAATTTTAGTTTTTTAAGAGTTCTCCACACTGTTTCCCATAGAGTCTGCACAAGTTTGCAATACCACCAGCAGTGAATGAATGTTCCCCTTTCTCCACATCCTTGCCAGCATTTGGTATCATTTCTTCTCTTGATCCTAGCTAGTCTGATTGGAGTAAGGTGATACCTTAGGATGGTTTTAATTGGAATTTCCCTAATTACTAATGATGTTGAACACTTTCTAAAATCAGACAGAAGTTGCTCAGGAATTATTTTTCTAAATCCGACAGACATTGCTCAGGAATTAAGGTCAGCAATCAATAAGTGAGACATCATTAAACTCAAAAGCTTCTGTACAGCAAAAGAAACAATCAAAAAAGTGAAGAGGAAACTCACAGAATGGGAAAAAAATTTCACCAGTGACACGTCTGACAGAGGTTTAACATCCAGAATATATAAAGAACTCACAAAACAAAGAATCGAGAAAACAAATGACCCCATTAAAAGATGAGCTAAAGATCTAAGCAGAGCTCTCAAAAGAAGATGGCTAAGAAACATCTCAAAAAAAGGAAATGTTTTTTGTAACAGGTTACATTTTTCTGCAAGCAGAAACAGAGATGCAGTTTGCACAGATTCTGTGTGTGTGTGTGTGTGTGTGTGTGTGTGTGTGTTTTCAGATGCACATGTGTGTGCTGCAGCGTGTGTATATGAGTACACAGGTATGAGGAGACCAGAGGTCAACATCATCATAGCCCGGAGGTCACAGATTAGGCTAAACTGGCTGGTAGCAAGCCCCAGGGAGCCTCCTGTTTCTACCTCCCAGCTCTGGGATTACAACCATACACCACCACTCTGCATTTTTTTTTAAATGAGTTCTGGGGATTAAACTCAGGTTCTCATGCTTGTATGACAAATACTTTACCAATTGGGTCTTCGCCCCAGCCCAAGTTTTGCAAGGATTCTTAGAACACACTCTGAAGATCACAGCTTGGCAAGCAGAGGAAGGAGAGAAAGATTAGACAGAGAACCTGAGCTGCAACAGAGTCTTAGGGGGCACCTCAGCTGACACATCAAGGCCTCTGCAATGGGACCACCTTTCCAGAGACTTCTGAGTTGGAGCAAGGTGGCCAGGCATCCATGAACTTGTGTCAACCAGTCTAGGGTGTGGTCAAACCCAGGGAGGGACAGAACCTTGGGCATGGTAGCTCTGTTCAGCCGAATCAGTTACCACAGGGGACTAAAAGCTGAGGGCCATCACAGTCACTGCTGGTAATCAGATGCAGTGAGTCTTTCATTCCTAAGGTGGTATGGGGTACAGAGGAGTACTTTACAGCATCCGCCAGACTGCAGTATTTATAGCACTAGATTAAATGAAGTGATACAGAGTTCTTTACTATTTTCAATTTATAGCTTTTAATGGGGGAATTTACTAAGCATACTTGCACAAATTTGTAACTCAGAATATAGTTTTGGGTCTATTTGTATTATAATCAGTTAAAATATATACTTAGGAGTCATCTGTAGTAGAAACATAGTGCAGTTGAACAAATGTACAAAGTGTAACATTACAAAGCAGTTGGGGGGCAGGGATAGCCGGAGAGATAGCTCAGATATGCTGCTCTTGCAGAGGACCCAGGTTCGGTTCCCAGAACCCACATGACAGTTAACAATTATCTGTAACTCCATTTCCAAGGGATCTCACACCCTCTTCTGGCCTCCATGTGCGTTGCCTGGCATGGGTGCATTTACATACATGAAGGCAAAAGACTCATATGCATAAAACAAAAATAAATAAATCCAAAAAATGCTTTTAAGCAGTAGGGAACAACAATAATAAAAAGACTCAAGATGGACCACAGAACTAAAGATGAAATGCTTAGAATCAAGCATACGTGTAAATTATTGTGATCTTAGGTTATGTGAGTTCAGGAAAAACTTGTAAGTATTACTTCAAATTTTTTAACTTGTCCTCTCAATCCCACCCCTGACATCTGCAGAAAAGCATCATAAGAAACAAGAAGTTTTACCAAAACTCAAGGTTCTATATAAACTCCCTCAAAGGCCCAACCAATGGCTGGGTTCCTTCCTATCATTGCTTGGGGCCACATCTCCCCACACCTCATGGCTCCCTAGAAGGGAAAGCTCTGCTTGCTTAGCATCCACCCCAGCTCCCCTCATCCTGTTTGGTTCCAATCCCTCGACCTCTTTCTGTGGCTTGAAGACATAAAGAATATTTAGAAACACAGAGACCAGCTTCTTAACTAGTCTGGTGGTCTAGTCAATGGGGCAATACACCCGATGAATTAGAAATGGAAGGAAATCACTTAAAGCTGAACAATGGCATACCTGGGAAGCCCACAACAAAAATCACACTCAATGGTGAAAGACAGAAACTTTCCCCCTAACATTCATAGGAAGGCTAGGATGTCCACGCCCTCACCTCTAGTCACCATAGTACTTGAAGCTCTAGCCAGAGCAATTAAGCAAGCAAAAGAAATAAAGGCCACTCACTGGAAATGTAGGAATGAATTCTGGGAATGCCTCTTGTAACTACCTTTGAAAACTGAACTTCTACACAATTTTGTAAATCACGTGCTTTTGAGATCATTTAAAACTGTTTTCAGTCTGTTTTCTTACTGTATACTAAACACACAGCTTTTATCTTAATCTTATTTCTCCCTCCTGATCTTTCATCCCCCTGACCCAGAATAATGTACATGTGTGAGCATGTGATATGACAGTTAGATCTAACATCATCACTGAAAGCAGCAAAGTTGAAAACAGCAAATTACCCACAATAAATGTTGAAAGCAACATGTGGATTTAGACTGATAACATCTGTTTGTGATTTTGTGTGCTGTTCTGGGCTGATAAGGGTCAGAAAAAGCAACTTCTTCCCTTGTAAAGCTCTGTAACAGGCAAAAATCCCTCATTCCTGTCCCATACCACTCTTTGTGTGCTGTTAAGCAAATAAAAAAGACACCCTTGATGCAAAAAGTCAAGAAATCTGAACACTTCAAAACAAATTGGGCTAACCCCTGGTTAAATGACTCCAGGAATTAGTTTTTTTAATGTGGTATTACCACAGTTAGGCAATGAATTTTAGGTATCACACCAAACAGCACAAGGAGCAATAGAAAAATAGAATGCTAAAAGCATCACCCAAATGAAAAACTGCTCTGCTTCCAGGAGCAATAATTATTTATTATACCATAAATAATTTTTTTAAACTTACAGAATAGGAAAGCACACTTGCAAATTATTTTCTGATGAGAGATTTGGATTCAGAATGTATGATCATAGCCCAATATTGAAGATAAATAACCTATTAAAATGCAAGTAAAATTAAAATTGAATTTTTTCAAAATAAAAATAAGTTAACAAATGGCTAGTAAGCATATGGTATTTGATATTGTTATCCATTAGAGAAATGAAAATCCAAACCACAGTGAGATCTCACTTCCCACCACAGGATGGCTTAGAGAAACAGCGAACAACATTAACTGTTGGTAAGGAAGGGGGAAAATTGACCCTTATAGATTACTAGATTGGAAAACGGTAGAGCAGCTTTGGAAAGGGGTCTGGTCCTCAAAAGGTTAGGTAGTCATCACATGACACACTGATTCCACTCCTAGGGAAATGCCCAAGAGAACTGAAAACACAATGAAAAGTTGGGGGTTTGGGGTTCAAGGAAAACACTGAGGCAGCTTGTTGTTTGCGGTGAGAAGTTTAATAGAAGAGTTATGAAGGCCACAAACAGCAGTGTGGTGGGGGCTCTGGTGAAAGGTCAGGCCATGATATAGAACAGAAGAATTTCTTCCCATAGGTTTCAGAGGAAGGGGGAAGGTTTCACAGTATCAGTCTGTACCAGGTTCTCCCTGATTCCCCTGGGTGTTGGGGTGGGGGCGGGGAGGAAGAGAATTCTGGAGGAAAAAAACATGCAACTCTAAGTATGTGGGGGAAAGTAAGGCAGAGGGACCATGTAGTTCAGGTGTACCAATTATCAGGTGGAGGATATGCCCTCTGATGATCTGGGGAGTCTGACTACCTGAGCTCTGCAAGCTTTCTTAAGGAAGTGAGAATGGAACTCGTCATTCTCTTGGAATCTGGGCCCTAAGAAGCCTGTTCACAGACACATAGACAGGTAGAGTGTCTCTCCTTAAGCAACAGGGATCCCAGAGCTCACCATGAAGATAAAGACAGAGAGAAGGCTGCAGATGGGCATGACAAGCTGTGTCTGATCTGGGATTCTAACTCATAGGTCCACCATAGCCTGTACACAAGGGTTCTCAGCTGCATCATTCAGATAGCCAACAGTAGAAACAACCGAATGTCCATCAAAGGAGGACTAGAAAGCCAAAATGCAGAACAGTATTTGACCCTCAGAAAGAATGATCATGTGATTCTTGGAATGTGGATGAATCTTAAAAGCATCATGGGAGTAACAAAAGCCAGATGCACAAAGACCTGACACTGTGTGATTCCTTTTGCATGAAATACCCAGACTAGGTAGCCATAGACAACAGGTAAGCAGTTCTTAGGGAAGTAGTGATGAACAATTGCTACTAATTTGCAGTTGGAGACACAGACTTTCTAAAATTGGGTGGTTGCCCAATTTGATGAGCATACTAAACACCAGGACCCATGTTTGTGGAGTGTATGATGTGTGTGCTGATCAGAGCTCCCTTACAAATGGAAAAAGTGCTTAAAGGAGGGAAGGAAGACTGCATTAGCTAACATAACTGGGAAATTGAGAAGTACAGTTTTGGCCAAGATCTCACCAGAGGAGATAAAATGTACCCAGCAACCATGATTCTCAGTGCTTAGCAAGCTCAGGACTGTTCTCTCCTAGTATCCATAGGACCATTAAGGAGAAGAATTAGCTTGGACACAAGCTTATTCCTGAATCAATCACTGAGCACAAAAGGGCTGAGTATTCTAAAAGACTGTTCTGGTTCAAGTGTCTGTCCCTGAGGGCAGGGTATTTGGGGGGAAACCTGGCTGATTTACAGTTTCCCACAACAGCTAGAATGCAAGCTAGACTTAAAGGTAGGAATGAATTTTTAGATGAAAAGGAAATAGGAAAAAAAGAAAAAAAAAAGAAGGGAAAAAGGAAGGGAATTCCATGTACAGACTAGCAGGGAGCTCTTTCTGTGATTTTCCTGTCTTTTCCTCTACCATGAGATTTCTCTTCAAGCGATTAAGAGTAAAGAAATGGCACTCTAGCAATGACAGTAATTTGAGGCTCTAGAGTGGAGATTTAGCAATTGTACTCTGATAGGCAGTTATTGTTAAGAGAATTGTAACAGACAGCAACTTAGGATTCCATCGATCCCTCACACTGTGGCCAGTGAACTTTTAAAACACAGATGGGTGTTTTCCATTGTGAATGATGGCTTCATCCAGGCTTGAAACTCTGCCCCCAAGATGTAATTCAGGATCAATCCCTTTGGACATATATTTCAAAGTCCTTTGGACTAGCAAAGTCACCCTAACCTTTGGTGTGTAAATAAAAACGTCTCAAGCCCCCATCCCATAGCAATGGAAACCTAGTATTTGTGCCCAGCTGATCCTGATTCCAGTCTTGTATCCAAGGCCAGCATTGCTCCTGATGACTAGTTGTTCTGATCCTAGGCTCCAGCTCAAGTCTCCATCTCTGGTGATTTGGATGAGAAATGTTCCACATAGGCCCAAGTATTTGACTACTTTGTCCCAGTTGGTGGCACTGTTTGGTGAGGTCATGGAACCTTTAGTAGGTATAGCCTTGCTGGAGGAAGTGTATCACTGGGGTGCAGGATTCAAGAGTTCATGGCCTTGCCCTGCTTCTAATTTGCTCTCTCTGCTAATGTGTTTGCAATTCTAGATGGAAGCTCCCTGATTCCTGCTCCTGTGGCCACACCTCCTGCTTGCTGCCACGCCTCCCTACCTTGGTGGGTGCTTAGTCCTCTGGAACTGTAAGCCAAATAAACCCTTCCATCTGTAGGTTACCTTGGTCATGGTTTATCAAAGCATCAGAAAAGTAAGTAATGTGGGGGCTAGAGAGATGGCTCAGCAGTTAAGAGCCTTCTAATTCCTCTTCCAGAGGACTTGGGTTCAGTTCCCATCACCCACATGGCGGCTATCAACCCTTCATAATTCCAACGTGATGCCCTCTTCTGACCTCTGTGGGCACTGCATGACAGGGGTGCATTGTTTCTCTTTTTCTTCTTCAAATACCTTAGACCTAACCCTGTTCAGTCACTAACTTTTAGACATCACCTCTCACAGCACCCAGCAACAAGAGAGAGCTCTAGGTTAACGGCCTTTCCCTCTGTGGATCAAATTCATAGACATCATTCTCTCCCCACCACAAACAACTCATTCCCTGTATGAGATGTATGAACCCAAGTGGAAGCAGAAGCAGTCACTGGCATATTTCTTATGGTTGACAGCAAGACTTCTTCCCAGGAACTCATGCAATGTAAATGGCTTGTAAGCTCACTCTCTCCAGGTCCTCTTCTCCCCATATATCCCAGCCACTCAGCCATGTGCACTGCCCTTAATGCAGCTGGCTAGTCTTTCCCGATATCAGTGTTGTTTGATTGGCTTGTTTGCTTGCAAATCTCATTTCATCTTTCTAGAAGCTTTCTTGACTTGCTTAGGATTTCTTCCTTCCTTTATTGATTAAAGAGAAAGAGGGTGGCTGGAGAGGGAATTGTTTGAAGACAGCTGAGTTTCTTTGGGGAGACACACAGCCTTAGTACAACAGTGTCAGGTAGGTGACAACAGTCTTACATTTGTGACATATGTGCAGTGTCCTCAGAGGTCAGAAGAGGGTTTCAGACCCCCTGAAACTGGAGTTAATGGAAGGTTGTTAGCTGCCATATGTGTGCTGGGAACGGAACCAGGTCCTCTCTGCAAGAGCAACAAATACTCTTAAGCACTGTGCCACCCTCACTCCAGCTCCTAGTGACAGTGTCTTAAAGGGGCAGGCCCATGGTCTAACCAGAGGGAGGAAAGAATTGAAGAATGGTAAGTTCGAGTAGAGATGGAAGTTTTTACTGTTTGTTACAGCTGGACATCTAGACTAGAGATCATATCTTACAATTTTTTTTTTTTTTGGTCTTTGTGAGACAGGGCCTCCCTGTAGTCCCAGTTGTCCTGGAACTCACTATGTAGACCAGGCTGGCCTTGAACTCACGGAGATCTGCCTGCCTCTGCCTCCTGAATGCTGGGATTAAAGGCGTGTGCCACCACGCCTGGCCGTATCTTACAATTTTAACTGAATCATATAATTTAGGAATACTTTTTAAAGTCATAGCATAGCTCCAGTTTTAGTTCAGCAACAGGATAATAAATCTTATAGTTATCTGTGGCAGGGCTGAGAATGCTAAAGCACTTACCTAGCATTATATGAGGCCCTGGACTCAATTCTCAGCACTGAAAACACACCACACACACACACACACGTGACATACACACACAAATATGTAGTGTTTATATACCATAAATTTACTTGTTAAACATTCTAGTCATGTAATAATGATTTTCATAGACTCTTCCCTTAGAACAGGAATTGACAACATTTTTCGTAAATGATCAAATAGCAAGTGTTTGGGGCTTTTGAGCTATCTGGTCTCTATTGCAACTACTCAGCTCTGCTATGATAGCACTAAAGCAACCATAGCCACAGACAACTCTTCAGTGAATGTGTGTGACTGAGTTCTAATAAAACTTTATTTACAAAAGCCAATGACACTGGGTTTAGCTCATGGGCCACAACCTTCTGGCCCCTGCCTTAGGCTGTAGGCTTCTTGAGAGCAGGAGCATTGTTTAGTTTATTATTGAACTGCAATGCATTGTGTATTGTTGATAACAATTCAGGTGGAGCAGAGCAGCCTCTCCACACCAGCATTGCAGGCCCAGCTTACTCTGGGAACCCCTTTGCTGTATTTCCATAGAAGTCCAAAGAGGGAAGTCCCCAGCAGGACAGACTGTACTCAAAGGACCTTATTTCTTTATGCATGAGTCCTACGCTGCAGTAGTAGCTCAGAGTTATACATGGAAAGTTTATATAGACTGCAAAGAAGGCATATTCTGATATGCATTATTGCTAGATCATTAAAATGTGTACTTCAATTCGATATGATGTTCTCCTCTGTTCTTTGTCATTGTTTTTGGTACAGCTCCAATGAAAGCTAATTGAATACTCTATGTGCTGGGCATTGTGTTGGGTCCTTTTGCATGTATTATCTGGGCAGAGACTATGACATGGGAATTTGAAACACAAGTCCTGATGCCACACCACTCAGATTTGACCAGAGATTCATCACTTTACTAACTGGGAGCCACTGACTCAGCCTTTCTATGCCCGGTCTGCATTAGTTACTTTTGTTTTGCTGTGACTGAAATATTGACAGAAACAATGTAGAGAGGAAGGATTTGTTTTGGATCAAGGTTTAGGTCCATCTTGACAGGAAAGACACAGACAGAGCAGCTCAGTTCATAGCAGCAAGAATGTGAAGCCCAGCAGACCAGGAAGCCAAAAAGAGGGAGGGAAACAGGGGGCCAAGTATAACCTTCAAAGGCCTGCCCTTAGTGGCCTACGTCCTCAAATTAGGTCCCACCTCTTAAAGGTTTCACAGCCTTTCCCCAACAGCACCACCAGCTAGGGAATAAGCAAGCAAAACAAGAGCCTATGACTGACCATTCCAATTCAAACCAGGAGTCTATCTGTAAGATAGAAAAGAAAAATGGTCCCTGTCTCAGAGGTGACAGTGAAGATGGAACAATGCAGTGGTTGGCTCATGGTGAGCCTCTCATGATGTCAGCTGTTACCATCATCCTTTTTGATTGCTCTTCAGGGCATCATGGTGAGTTGGGCCTGATGACTGCCATCTTACTCATGACCTGTGCTGGAAGCTTAACTTCCTCTGAACCAGCGAGGGCCACAGACAGTTCCAATGGGCCAAGCTCCCAAGCCTCAATCCCCACTCAGTTCCCATCTCCCCAAGGCTTTTCCAAGAGGGGCAGAATGCCCTCAGACATACACAGCTAGCTTTAGTTCCAAATTAGCTTTTCAGAACAACCTAAGTTTACCACCTCATCCCTGCTAATAGTTAAATCAATGCTCATAGAACTACAAGTAGAGAAGTTCTAGACCCATGTTGCAATTTTTCTCCATTACAATTCTTTTTTTCAAAAATAACTGAGCTTTATTAGGAAGTATAATAATAGTTATCTTTCTGTGTTGTGTCCCTGGCTACTTTTCAAATCTAAACCCATTATCCTTTCATTGTTTTTTGTTTTGTTTTGTTTTGTTTTAACCAGGAAAGACCTAAAATTTGGCTCGGAAAATTTCCTTAATTTGTAAAATGAAATAATCCCCTGGAAGTCCAGCCAGTATGACCAAAGAGGAAAAACAAAGCTCTGACAAAAAATGCCCACAAGGAAGCCACGGGACTTTCAGACCGAAATTGTCCAATTCATGTCATAGCTTTTCTTGGATGTGTTCTAGTTATATCTGCCAAAAGTAACAAAAATTGCTGCTGCCAGCAAAGCGCTTCATGGGCGGTGACTGACAAAGTCTCCCCTCTAGAGCCTAGGGAAGCATCTGGCTGGAGCTTAAAGGCATGGACGCACTGAATCACACCCCCAGGGGAGCGGCATTCTTTAAAGCATTTTCAGACAGAGGAAGAATCCCCTGACCTCTGGCCTCAGAAAAGCTTTCTCCGGCAATTTCCAGGATATTTGCTTCCAGAAATATTACGTCCTGTGCTTCATTCCCATCAAGAAGCACTCACAGGTTGGCCATTACACTTTCTGGAAGCAACAAAGATGCAGGAAAAACCATCTGTGGCAGCCATAGCCTCGGAAATCTACAATGTACGGGGTACACTTGTAAAAACAATATACAGATAGGAGGAGGCACTATGTGCAGACAGTTAATTATAGCATTTGTATCAAATCATTTGGGACCACTTGTCCTCTGTCAGCCTTACTTTCCTCTTTACAACTGAGGGGAGCTGGGATCCATGGAGTGCTGGCAATCTGTAGTTGGCATGAGCGACTGTGGAAGTTGGCACAAGTCACATAGAGCCAAGGGTTATCTGCCAGTGCTGATAAAGGAAATGGACAATCTTCACAGATCACAGAGAGACAAGGTGCCTCAGCTTAAGAATGATGGACTAAGTTAAAGGTTCAGCAGGCCTGGTGGCATAGGCCTGTAATCCCTGTTACTCCAAAGGCTGAGGCAGGAGGATCACAGATTCTGTCTGTGCTAGAGCAAGTTCCAGGCCAACATGGGCAACTTAGTGAGACCATGTCTCAAAAAGGAGGAGGGGAGGGGCTGGCAAGATGGCTCAGAGGGTAAGGACATGTCCTGTCAAACCCTAACAACCTGAGTTCAATCACAGGGACTCACATGGTGAATGGAGAGAACCAACTCCCACAGGTTACCCACTGATCGAGAGAGAAAGAGAGAGAGTCAATAAAACAAAATTTTCAAATTTTAAAATAAACGTGTCAAACTTTTAAGCCATTAGCGAGGAAACCAGTAAGATAGGAAATATCTTGTCAAAGATTATTTCAAAAGCTAAGAATTTATAGTAGGGAGAATTTAACTTGTTTGGGAGGTCTTGTTTGTTGTTTTAAGACAAGGTCTCCTTGTGTAGCCCAGGCTAGCTTCAAATTCAACATATATCTTCCTGCCTCTGTCTCCCAGGTATCGAGACTGAAGATCCTTACTACCATGACTAATTTGAAGGGAAACTTTGAAATGTGATTACTAATGTATTCAACATGGTTCTTGTCCTGTGGGGCATCAAATCATTGCATTTGGGTTGCTTTATCTACTACATAGAAATAACTTACATCTTTGTCAGGCAAAAATCTACAAGTTAATAGGTAACTTCAGAGAATTTACACCAAAATCAATGGCAAATATTGAGCCAAACAGAGGGAAATTCCTTAAACAATTCCATAATTATCAAGTGATATCTAAGTCTATTTTCACTGTAAACTCAGTACCATAGACTAAGTATCTTATAAGCAACAGAAATTTAGTTCTCCCTTTTCCAGAGGCTAGAAGTCTGAGGCCCAAAGTGCTGGTGGATTCAGTGTCTGCTGGTGGCTGCATCCTGGAGTATAGATGGTCTTCCTTCTCTATGTCCTCCCGTGATAAAGGGGCAAAGGAGGTTTCTAGATTCCCTTTTATAAGCCCAGTAACCTCTCATGATAGGTTCCCAAAGGCCCCACTCTTCATATCATCTCTTGGGTGTAGGTTTCAGAATGTGAATTGCGAGGAATGGGGCCACCTGTTCAAGTGGTCTGTTGGGGCTGAGCCAGGTAAAGAACATGTAGCTTTTCCTTGCCTGATTCTCCAGATGTGTGTGTGTGTGTGTGTGTGTGTGTGAGAGAGAGAGAGAGAGAGAGAGAGAGAGAGAGAGATTCTCACTAAACCTGAAGCTTGCTCTTGGCTAGATTCGCTGCCCAGAAAACCTCCAGGATCTGTCTATGCCCTCTAGCTCTAAGGTTACAGACATGCACCACCAAACCCAGCTTTTATGTGAATGCTGGGCATCAGAATTTAGATCCTCATGCTTGAACAGCAAACCCTTTATCCATTGAGCTGTCTCCTCAACCCTCATTTTCCAGTTTTAAACAGAATTGCTCACTACAAATAGTTGTTAAGCATAATTTTGATCACCCATATTAAAAAAAGAAAAAGAAAAAAACCTACCTGGTTTTTTTTATTTTAACTAATTTAAATAAATATCCTTATGGAGTAAAGTCAGCAAGTTAATTTATATCTGAAAACTCCATAATAAAACCAGAATATAGAGTCTCTCATTTCAAAGATTTTATTTATTTATTTACTTACTTATTTATGCACTTTTTAATTTTTATTCTTTATATTTATTTTTTTTGTCCTATAGCCTCTGCCACAAGTTAGGACATTAAATTCAAGAGATTCATTTCTACCAGTGTCACATGCAAAGCAAAGCCTGCCCACCTGGGTGAATTCTTCTTGTTCCAAGTACCCTGGTCTGCCAGGAAATGACTTTCGTCATAAGCAAAAAAAACCTTAAAAACTATAGAACAGACACCAGGTAAGCGTTCTAGGAAGGCTGAGTACCCATTAGTCCCACAGAGGAAGTATACCCTTTGTCTCTCAGTGCTGAATTTAATTAAATAAAACTTTTTTTTTTTTTTGGAGTCATAGTCTCCCTGTAGCCCTAGCTGGCCTGGAACTTACCATGTAGGCAAGGCCAGCCTTGAACTCACAGAGATCCGCCTGCCTCTGCCTCCCAAGTTCTGGGACTAAAGGCATGTGCCACCATGTCCAATGAAATAAAACCTATTTTTTAGAGATTTTGTTCTTGTTTTTATTTTTAATTATGTGTGTGTGATGGGGAGTATGTGCACATGAGTGCAGGTGCCAGAGACACTGGGTCCCCAAGCACTGGCATTAACAATTAGTTAGTTGTGAACCACTTAATATGGGCACTGAAAATTGAACTTGGGTCCTTTGCAAAAGCAGCAAACCTTCTTAACTGCTGAGCTACAGCCTCATAAAAATTTTTAAAATGGCATTCTAGATATGACTTTAGTTTTATAGTTATTTTTCTACTTCTATCCTGGTTTTTCAAAAAGTCAGAAACAGATTAAATGTATTTTTTAAAAAACACCCACACTAATAGGAGAAGGTGGTGCTCAATAATAAAGCTTGCTCAGCTTTGAGAAGACAAGGAAAAGTGGGAAGCAGTTCATGTCCACTGCAAGAGCACAACCCACTCAGCTAAGTGCTAATGGCCTGTGAAAACAGACAACTGAAAACCCCCCAATAGAAAATGGACAGAGATGTCCTTAACCCTTAAAAATCAAGCAACTAAAGTCCCAGGGGGAATTTAAGATAGGATAGAAAGACAGGAAAACTAAGCAGTCATGAGATGAGAAAGGAGCCCTTCCCCACTACTGGCTGAGGATCAAGAAAACTTCACAAACCAGATTACAACCCACGTTTACAGGAAAACATGCCTTGACCTCTTGGTGGCCTATGTGTAGACAGGATCCCTTTGACCTTTAGGCCTATAATTTTACTTTGTCAGCCTGTAAGCCTGCATGACACACCTCATAAACCTCACTGGGATATTGTTTGCCAAAGAAAAATTCTTTAAACAAAAATAAAAATACCAAAATATTTTTACTGAATCTTTTAAGTCTTTTTAACAATGTAACTTCAAAAGCGATCAATGACATGTGTATAGCTATTATTAAGACACTCAAACGTGACTCTTTCTTGAGAACTCAGTGCCCATCCTGTTCTTTTCCTGAGGGTCTCTCTCACGTGCTCATGCTTAAATCTATATTAAAACTCTGTCTTAAGTAACTCCAACTGGGGGCTGGAAAAATAGATCAACAGTGAAGAGTGCAGACTGCTCTTGCAGAGGATCTGGAGTTCATTTTCCAGCACCCACACTGAGTAACTCGAAACTGCCTGTAGCTCCAGCTCTAGTGGATATGACACTTCTGGCCTCTGAAGGCGTCTGCACTCACATGCATACACTTACACACAGACATACATATACACATAATTAAATATAATAAAAAAATTAAATTTAAGTTAAAAAGAAGCTCCAACTGTGGCTGGGGGTTTGTCTCAGAGGTAATAGCACTTGTTGTGCTTTTGAGAACAGAATTCAGATCCCCAGAACCACCAAATACCTAGTGGGGATGGTGGCCCAGCTATAATTCCAGCCTTGGAAGATGGAGACAGAGGATCCCCAGAGGGAGCTGGCTAGTAAGAGTAGTCATATCAGTGAGCTCTGGGTTTGACTGAGAGACCCTGCTTCAAAGAATAAGGTTTAAAAGTGATTGAGGATGACTCCTGACATTAACCTTAGGCTTTTTGCACACATGTCCACAAACTTGCATGTATACCCGCCAACCCCCCCACACACACACAGATGAGGGAAAATAAAACTTTGTCAAAGTAATTCTAACTTTGCTTTTTAAAAGTGGGCAGAGATTATAGACATGTCTTCAAAGATGATATGCAAATGAACAATTGTCAAATGAAAATTGTCACATGAAAAGAGCTAAGGACCAGTAGTCACTAGGAAAATGCAAACAGAAACCACAGTGAGACTAGTAATCATTCTTCCACCTACTAGGATGGCTATTGTTAAGAAAAAGAAAAACCGATACAGAAGAGAAAATAACCAGTGTTGGTGAGGATATAGAAAAACTAGAATACTTGTGTGCTGCTGATGGATGTATAAAATGGAATGACCACTACAGAAAACAACACAGTGTTTCTGAAAAAATTGAGCAGAATTATCAGTAATTCTTGCCTCTGGCTATATACATTATAACTGAAAGCAGAGGTTTGAACAGGTATCATACACATTTGAAGCACTGTTTAGCATAACTGAAAAGCAACCCACATGTACATCAAAAAGCAGTGAATGCATGTGATGGGATGTCAGTCAACTTTATGAGAGAAGAAGATTCAGAGACACTTTAGCATGGATGAATCTCAAAGACACCAACTAAGTAGATTAAGCCTGTCACAGCAGACAAGGTATACATAGCCCCCCTAGCAGTTCCTACAGTTGTCAAATTCATAGACAGAAAATAGAACTGGGCCAAGGATGAGAGCATCATGCTCCGCGAGCAAGTATTTCAGCTGTGGATGATGACAAGTTCTGGAATGGCTGGTGCCTACGGCTCCACAGCCTTGTAGATGTGTACAATGTCACTGTAGCGCACACTTTAAAATGTGCACCTCTTTCTAGTAGTACACAAAGAGAAGGCCGTTGTATGGACACATCAAACAATAGACTTTTTTTTTGTCTTTTTGAGACAGGGTCTCCCTGTAGCCCCAGCTATCCTGGAACTCACTATGTAGACCAGGCTGGCCTTGAACCCGCAGAGATCTGCCTGCCTCTGCCTCCCGAGTGCTGGGATTAAAGGCGTGAGCCACCATGCCCCGCAAACAATAGCATCTTAAAAAGCAGTTCCACTGCCTCCTAGAGCAAACACACATACATGTACACATATACACATACACAAATATACACATACACATGCACACAGATACACACACTCATACAAATGCACACATACACATGCACACATTCACACACATATATTTGCATGCACACGTACATATACAAACATATATACATGTGTACACGTGTTCACACACATACATACACTGCACATACACACACTCATGTGCATATGTTCAGTCACATATACATGTATACATACTCATACATATATACACAGTCACATACATATGTACACATGTTCTTGCACATATGTGTGCACACATGTATACAGTGCACGTGGTCAACATGCATATACACACTTGCACACATATACACACTCAACACATGCATGCACACACACTCATACACATACACACTTGCCTGTGAGGATGTTTCTTTGAATGTTAGAAGTCTGTGGTGCTTGTGGTTGGCCTTTCCCCTGCAGTTTTAAGGCTCTCAGTATTTATTAAAGAGTTTGTTGTTAACCTGGGCATTATAGAAACTTCTGGCTAACATGAAGAGAAAGTAAAATCCACCTGTTGATGAAAAATGGATAGTTATGGTTAGCTTACTATAATCATTGACACTATCAGAATGGAACAAGGTAAAATGATCCTTGGAGGGGGGGTTGTACATAACTCTCTGCAAGGGTCCTGCTGCTGGGTACATGAGGTGAGATGTGTTATACAGAAAAAAACAGGGCTCGGGTAAATCCCAAGCCTTTCTGTTGAGCACCAAATCTCCGAAATATATTTACATCAATAATATACACTGCATAAGGTTAACTTGCAAGACTGAGTTTCTCTTTTGGTTTAACCATTTTCCCAGGAGGCTCTTCAGTAGTGAAGACTTATTTAAGAAATAGAGAGGTTGACTAGTATGTGCAAAGCCTTCAGATCAACCCTCTGCACAGCAAAAAAAGAAAAGAAGAAAGGAAAAGAAAACAAGTCGAGTTATTTTTATCATTCCTTTGTTTTTTAGAAGCTGAAACAATAAATCTTTGTGATTTCTCAGGAACTGTCTGGGAACTCTGATGGATAGTTTGGATGCAAAATATATTTTAAATAGAAAAAAATGTTTAATAGAGGAACAAAAATAGAAGTTGCTAGAGGGTACTTTGGAAAGACTTATAAGTACCCAAGAAAATATGTTTTAAAACTTGACTACTTACTAGTCAAAATGACAATGCAATATTTTTAAATACACAAAGAGAAGTTAAGAAACTGATAGAAACTTTAGGGTTCCCAGGGGACTGTGGATATGGCTCAGTGGTAAAGTTCTTGCCATGTAAGCACAAGGACCAGAGTGCAGATACTCAGTGTCCACATAATGGCTGAGCAGGTGTGGTGACCACCTGAATCCCAGTACTTCGGAGACAGAAACAATCAATCCCCAGAACAAGTTGGCTAACCAGACTAGCTGAATCCGTGAGCTCTGGGTTCAACTGAAAGACCCTACCTCAATGCATAAGGTGGAGATCTGTCAAAGAAGACAGTGTCCACTTCGGGCCTCCACATGCACATGCACTTACATGCATGTGTACCCACACACACGTGCCCACATACATGCAAGTATGCAAATATACATACATGTAAAATATACTCACACATGAAAAGAGAGACTTTAGTGCTTCCAGATATGAGTGTGTAATAACCAGTGACATAAAAAATTAGCGTAAATCTGTTGTGTATGGTGGAACATACCTAAAAGCACCTGAGGAACTGAGCAGGTGGATTGTGAATGGGTTTGAAGTCAGCCTTGGCTGCAGAATAAGACCCTGCTTCAAATGGAAAAAAACAAAGTCAACACAAGGCACAAAAGATTCTTCTTTTTTTTTTTTTTTTTTTTTTTTCCTTATTTAATATTTTATTATTTTACGTGTATGAGTGTATTGCCTGCATGTATGAGTGCACCCGCGTCATGCAATGCCTCGGAGGTCAGAAGAGGGCTTCGGATTCCATGCCCAGCAAAAGATTATCTTTATTTTTAATTTTCTAACTGTATTATTATTTGTGTGTGTGTGTGTGTGTGTGTGTGTGTGAGTGTGTGTGTATGACATGGTGGGGAGGGTGTGCACATGCTACATGTAGAAGTCAGAGGACAACTCTGTGGAGTCAGTTCTCTTCTTCCCCTCTATGGGGGTCCCAGGGATCAAACTTAGATCATCAGGCTTATGCAGCAAATGCATTTATCTGGACCCATAAAAAGTTATTCTTATTTTTTAAAGTTTTATTTATTATTATTTTTATTTTATGTGTATGAGTGTATTGCCTGCATGTATATGAGTGCACCCATGTTGTGCAGTGCCATGGAGATCAGAAGAGGGCTTCGGATTCCCCCAGAACTGGAGCTAAGGACAGTTTGCAGCCGCCATGCGGGTGCTGGGAATCATACTCAGATCCTCTGCAAGAGCAGTCAGTGCTCTTAACTGCTGAGCCATCTCTCCAGCCCCAAAAGTTATTCTTAAAATGTAATATCACTCTTACCTTGGGAAATTGTGAGAAAAGTAAAGGGTTATCCTTTATTGCCATTCTGCTTATTAGTAGCACACTAAATATTTCAAGGTCAGCAGTCTTGTCACAGAAAGAAAACTGGATTCTAGTTTAATGTCAGAAAAGAAATAGCAAAGCTTTTATTACTTTAGTAAGGGGCTGGAGACATGGCTCAGCCAATAAGAGCAGGAACTGCACTTACAGAGGAACTGAGTTTAGCTCTCAGCATCCACATCAAGAGGCTCACAACTGCCTGTGACTCCAGCTTCCAGGGAATCTGACACCCTCTTCTGGCCTTCATGAGCACTGCACTTGCACACACAACACACACACACACACACACACAATTAAAAATAAAATAAAAGATTTTTAATTACTTCAGTAAACCTATGAGAGGTCAGTCAACTCTGGAAAATTTTAATATATATTCTTAATTTTTTTCATGTAAATTACTTCCAGGTATCATAATCCATGACAAATGCATTTACTTCCCCCATTTCTGTTCTCCACAGCATGCCACCAAACTCACTCATATTCTGGAGTTACTTGATGTGTAAAGCCATTCTCTCCTTGGAAACCTCTAACATTTGGTTACCTTGAGTATAATTGTTTATTTGGCATTATTGTTCCTGATAAAGTTGCATATTAACATGTTGCATTGATTAATTTTATTGGTGTGTATTCATGGTACACAGTGTTGAGTTTCATGAACAGTTTCTTTCAAATACATCATGTGTATTCACTGCCTACACCCTCCCCTTTCTCTCCTCCCTCACTGTCACACATACTGTCATACATAGAAATGGTTTTATGTATCTATTAAAAAATCTTGTATCCACAAATGTGAGAAAACACGAGATTTGTCTAGATTACCCCATAGCGTAGGTTAAGTGTGGCCATATATAAACATGATATGGTGATTCCAGGGTAAAGCTGGACCCTTCCTGTATCCCTTCTGTGACATCCTCTGATGGGGCACTCGGGTCATGTCTTCTGTCATCTTGGTACCCCTCAGCAAGCTTTCTAGATTCTCCTAGAAGAAATACACAGTCTTCCAATCAGTTGTACAGCTGCAATAACTTTCAGCTGAGCTAACGGAAGGCATCATTTCCTACTTATTTCATCTTTTTATTTTTGTGGCTCCAGTTGCCCCATCTAAAGTTGTAGCTCCCTGAGGACCAGACCTGCAGCACAGCTGAGAAAGGTCCCTGTGGACAATTTGTTGTTGTCAACAAAGCCATCTACACTGTGATTCTTAGGTCTCAGATAAGGAAGTCGGTGAGATGGATTCATGAACATCTGTGTCACTAGCACATTAGCACTTAGAGGGCAAAGAAAGCTTCCCACACTTGATACTCTGGATGTGAAGTGTGCCTTGATGGTGGTGTGTGGAGCTGTGCCTGGGAGCTGGGCAGAATGAGCAGCAGGAGGGTTTGGTATTTTACCTCAACTGCAGGTTGGGGAAATCATTCATCTCTCTCACCCATGGCTTGAAGGGCGTTTCTAGCCATGTCACACCTCCTCCCAAGGGCCCCCAGTGGAATGGGGAAAATGGAGCTGCCTGCTCAGGGCAGTCTCACAGGCTTCTGTTCCTGTCATAAACAGTGCAGCAATTCTCAACCTGCTAACATTTGTCAAGACATTTCATAAAAAGTTCCAGTCAAGAAGGAATGCAGCCTGGCCTGGAGCCACTACTTCAAAGCACACAGCTGCACAAAACCCCAGCGTGCTTTGTCCTGTGACCTAAAAGATGTCCCCAGACTGCTCTGGGGAGGCCAGCACTGAGAGTCAGAGGTGGGCAGCTCATAGGCAGCGTAGCTTTAAGCCACCCTCCTGTCTGAGAGTAAAGGATCTGGGCTGCTGCAAGTGCCACCAGATTAAACTCAGTGCGCTTCTTGGTGTGTGATGAGATCAGTGCCCTCAGGTGAAACTTGTAACTGGAACAGCACAGGTCACTACCGCCTGGGAAGGGCTCAAGGGGCCAGTTTCTTTAAATATTCACAGGGAGAAATGAAGAATCGAACACGGGGGCAGAAAGGCTTATGGAGTGGCATCTGCTTGAACAGCAAATTAAGTGTGGGTGGGAGGGTGGAGGAAGGGCACCCTAGGGCCAGGGAGTGGTATGAAATGCACAAGAGGTAACCCATAAACCATGTCTCAAGAAGTGGGAAGTGTTAGAAGGATTAGCTGTCTGGGGACAGACATTATATGACAGGTAAGATTAGAAACCTATTCCTCAGGGCCGTGAACTTCATGGCCAACAAATGAGCTTCATTTCTTTCCCACAACCAAGGGAGAGCAAGTGGAGGCTCTGGCTTGTAGAGTGGAATGAGAAGATTTACATTTTGGAGACCGAATCTAAAGACAGAGAAGTCAGAGCACTGCCAAAATGATTCAGTCAGAACCAGGGTATGTGTTCCATAGGGGGCAGTGCTGGCAGACTTGGGACTGACCTTTCTATCTAGAAACAGGTGTGCTCTTTCCTGCAGCTGGACACACCACTATGAAATGAACTGGATAGTTTTACCAAATGTCTTCTACAGAGATCCCTGTGCTTCTCAGTTGCCAGCCACGCAGAGCTCAGGCAGCTTTGCCCACCTTCCAGGCCCACATCAGGGGTGCTCATATCTGTCCGAAGCCACAGGACTCTTGGTTCAAAAGAAATCGAGAAACTAGGAGCCTAACAGACCCCAGGACACAGCTGTGCCCACTCCTTCTCCATCTGCTCCATGCAATCATTTTCCCAGCAGAGCAGAGAACAGTCTGTAAGACCGTCCTCTCCCGGCTTGGGAGCACAGCTGAAGGCCCCGGCCCTGCAGGGTCATTTTCCATCAGCCTTTACCCAATGCTTTTGTGGGCTCATGAAAATTCTGGGCCTTCTACTCCTAGTGTGCACTGGATCTTGGCCTCCAGCTGCTGCTGCCTATGCTGGTCGCTTGATTCGAGATTCTCATAGCACCTCACAGGCCCAGCTTAAGATTCTCCTCTGCCACCATCACATACCCAAGTGTAGCATATCATTCCCCCACTTTCCAGCTCAAGATCTTGAGTTCAGAGAGGTTAAGTAATATGCTCTATGTCACCTAGCTATGAAAGAACTAAGATTCAAACCCAGACAGCCACAATATAGCTTCCCCACATAGCTATTCACTGGAGGATGGATGAACTCGATTGATAAGTAAGGGAATACAGAAAACAAAAGAGACTATTCAGACATTTAGCAAACATGTACTGAGCTCATAGTGAACCAAACGCTGGACTAAGCTCAGGGAGAAATGGTGGTGGGAAGGATAATTGTGACCCGTAGTCCTTTGGAGTTCAATGTCTGGGGAAGGACAGGGGGTATGCTATGTGGTAGAACACTTACTTACCATGCACGAAGGTCTGGGTTTGATCCTCAGCGCCTCTCCCCCTCAAAAGAAAGATTCAAAGAAAGAGGCCAAAGAAGAAGGCTCTACAATGATGAAAGAGCAAACGACAGTGCCTTTAAACTCCCAGCCCAGACACTGCTGAAGCTATGTCCACCTACAGCCCCCTCCTCCACATCTTCACAGTCAGTTCTAGGATCCCTGCTGCTAAAGGCAAGACAGACACTCTACCTGTCTATGTGTCTGTGGACAGACTCCCCAGGTGTCCAGGAAAATAGCAGGCTCCATTCTCACTTCCCCTAGGAAACTTATAGACAGCAGACTGCCAGACTCCCAGGACATCAAGGGGTTGTCACTGATGGTGACACATCCCTCAGTCTCTCACCTCTATAATGGGTATACTTCAACTAGTTCTCAGAGTCCCACATTTGTATACTGGAATTCTCTTTCATCCCCCTGCCACCCAAGAATCAGAGACAGCCTGACTACATGAAACTGCCCTCTCTGTCTGAGAGCTATAAGAAACGGACCCCCACTTTGCCACATGGAGCTGAATTCTCATCAGAGTCCCCATCATGCTGTCTGCCCATCTGTGGTTGGGGTCTAGACCCCTCTCAGTGCCCCCACCCTGCTATTGTCTGTCTGTCCATGGCATTAATAACTCTTGTAATAAACTTCCCCCACAGGGAAAGTCTCCCTCAGTGCTTCCCTTGAGCTCCAAACTGGAGATCTCTCAGTGCCCTCAGGAGAGATGTCAAGGGGGAGTGAACTTGGAGGTGAGAAGATTTGCAGGTGGTCTGCTGAGCTTCAGGTGCCAGGGTGAAACAAACCAACAGTCATGACTGTTGCAAGGGTCATGGAAACACTAGCAAGAGCTCAGAGGGAGTGGACTGGAGGAGATGCAGAATTGAGAATTAATAAATAATGTTGACAGCTGGAGATAGACAACTCGGCCAAGACTAATATGGAGTGGACAAAGCCTAGAGACAAGAGCCAAACACTAGGAACACCTCAGAGGACAGACACCCTTGGAGTGAGGAGATGGCCAGCAGAGGCTGAAGAAGACACAGACTCACAAAGAAGGCAGTTGGGTGCCAAAGGACTTGGCAAGGGCCATGGAAAAAGAACACTGGGACTTCTGCTCAGTTGGCCTAAGGGAAGTTTTGTGATTTTAAAGAGCATATTTTGGGTAGAAGGATGAGAATAAATGACAGATCATAGGACAGTTAAGGAAGAAATGAATGAGGACAAAGAGTCATGTGTTAAGTACACCCCACATGTAGAATTTGGTAGTGAAAGAGGGTAGTTAAGGGCCACTTAATGGATTAAAATGCTGAACAAAACTGGTTTTACTGATAATGCAACCTGGTTCAAGTATAAATATATTTTAATATGACAGCCCTTAGGATTTAAACAGAACTATTTAAAGCTAAGCCAACTGAAATGGGACCCAGAGAGTTGTCCCACTCCCTCCCAGGCAACTCTAACACAATCAGACAGGGTCTCTGCTATATATTTCCTGTTTGACATAGTTTAGTTCAACGGATTCTTTCTTCTTATAACTGGAAATTTTTAAATGAAAGGAACAATCTTAGTTAATCCTCCAAATGTATTTTTCCTTAGGGAAACGTTTACATTCATATGACCCCAAATGCTTAGCCAACAAAAGCAGCGGCAGAAGCCATCATTCATTGTTATCGGCAAAAAAAGACAGAGAAACTGAAGGGCTCAAAGAATTTTGATGTTTGGAGAAAAGGAAAAATGACTTTTTTGTTTTTGTGTTTTTATCTTCTCTGCCACCATAATTTAGGTAGATGGAGAGCAGGCCTGGCAATCAGGTCAGAGTCCCGAAGGCTAAATAGCAGTTTCCCAGACAGCTTGAAGGGGGAGCCTTAGGGATGTCCACAAAAGTGGAACAGGGCCAGAGCTGGACTGTGCAGATCGTGGGAGTGGGTGTGACTTCATGAAAGAATCTGCTGAATTCTGCACCAGAATCCATTAATTTGAGACCTGTAAAAATGCAAGCTTCTTAGAAGGCCCATTGCATCCTGACCCTCTGTCCAGTCCCTTCCCAGATATTAAAGCAGAGGTCAAACCAGAAACAGAAATAGAGCGAGCTTCAGCAGCAGCCACTTGGAGGAGGGTCTGGGCCACTGAGGTCATTCTCTGGCTTGGAAAAGAGGAAATGGAGACAAGATAAGGATCGGGTGGGCTACCGCTCTTTCTGGTAAGAAAACAAGAAGTGATATCTGTGGCTCCTACTCAGAGGCTTCGGTTTGAGAATAAGAAAGCTGCCACCAGCTGCTTTGAAAAGCAGTAAGCCGCCACCAGGTCCCAACAAAACTCCCACTCCACCGAGTGGCTTCCTCCCTTCAGCCTCGGCTCACCTCTCCCAGACATTCTCAATAGTCCTACTTTGCTGCCAACCCAAGGACCCAAGGTTATGGATCTATTGTTACTGGTGTGTCAGGCATGAATAAAAATCCCACCTGCATACAGGGGCCTCATGATCCTACTTGATCCCAGTCCTCCCAGATTGCACTGACAGACTTCAGAAATGATTTCAACCAAAACAAAAGCACACACAAGCACTCCTGGAAATGAGCTGTTAGTCAAAGGTGAACCCATAGTAATTCTGACCTCTGGAAATGATCCCCGACTCCCCGTATTTTTTAAAAGATTATATATTTTACTTTTGTCTGTGTATATATGTATGTCTGTGTGTGTGTATGTGTGTGTGTGTGTATGTGTGTGTGTGCACACCATATGTGTATACAAGACCATGGAGCCCAGAAGAGGGTATCAGATCTCCTGAAGCTAAAGTTACAGGCCATTGCAAGCCTCCTGACATAGGTTCTGGGTATCGAACTCAGATCCTCTGGAAGAACAAGAAGCACTTTTAACCACTGAGCCATCTTTCCAACTCCTTCTTCCCCTGTCTTACCCTGCCTTCTCTCCTCTGCTTTCTAAGAAGCAAGTAACCAAAGAAGTCAGTTTTCCGACTCCTGATACATGGGTCTTCTATCTATACTCATCTTTTCTGGACCCAAGATATTTCATCAATTAATAAACTAATAAAAATATAGCCTGGTGTGGTAGTACAGACCTATAATTCCAGCACTTAGGAGATAGAGAAGGAAGGATCAGGAGTTCAAGGCTAGCCTCAGGTGTATAGTGAATTGTAGGCCAACCTGGGCCATATGAGACTCCCTCAAATACCAAACAAACAAACAATGGGTGAATAATGGATGGTAGAGAGATGGGCAAGTAGATAATGAATAATGGCTAGATAGACAAGACAGACAGACAGATAGATGATAGATAGATAGATAGATAGATAGATAGATAGATAGATAGATAGATAGATAGTGTGATGGTTTGAATGAGAATGCCCCCATAGGCTCCAAGTATTTGGACACTTTGTCCCCAGTTGGTGGCGCTGTTTTGGGAGGTCTTAGAAGGTGTGTCTATGCTGGAGCAGGCTTGCAGAGTTCTTAAGCCTTGCCGGATCTCCAGTTGTTCTCTTGCTTCCTGTGCCTGCTGGAAGATATAGAGCCTAGCTTCCACTCCTCCTCCAGCCACCTCTGCTACCGTGCCTCTCCACCATGATGGACCTTGCCCCTTTGGAACCGTAAGCTCAAATAAACTCTTCCTTCTATAAATTGCTTTGGTCAGTGTTTCTATCACAGCAATAGAAAAGTAACTAATGCAGAGAGAGAGAGAGAGAGAGAGAGAGAGAGAGAGAGAGAGAGAGATGGCCAAAGGCATATGAAGAGAGAGGTTTTATTTTAGCTATAAAAAAAAGGGCTTGGGGAGGTGATGGGTGTATAGACTGATAGATAAATGATTGATGTTGGGTATATGGTAGTAGATGGCTGATTGTTGGATAGATAATGGATGGATAGACAGATGGTGGACAAATGGATGAGTGAGTGGTGACTAGTCAGATGTACCTTTCTGGTGTGCACATGGTGCTGACATCCAGAGTGCATGCTCTTGACATGAATTGTGTTTCTTAACTTTGTTCAGAAATTAATGGAGGGCTCATTAACTGGGGGGATGGCAGCTTCTAAACCTTTAATGGAAGCAAGGAGGTTTTGCTTCTCTAAAATGAACTCATTTAAGAAGAATTACACATATATTATATAAAAATAAAAGTGTCATTGAACCTGAAATCACAGCCTGTGCCCCCAACAAGCCAGATTTGGACACTCATCCTTGATAAGCCAATTAAAGCAGTCAAATTAATAGTAAAAAGCAGAAAAGGATTTATTCAATGTGGCCACATTGGGAAAAGGGACAAAAAGATCCAGTGACTCACCCCCCAAGTCCATCTTTGAGGTCCTGACATTAAGTAAAAAGTCAGAGTTATGCTTATCTAAGCAGTCTTGGTCAAGTTGTGGTCTCACCCACGATTGGACCACCATTGCCTCTCCTGTACGGTGATCCCACAAGTTGCAAACCTCTTTTCTGGAGAAAAGTTTCTCTCTGGCTGACCCAGGCTTTGGATTTTCTCTACTGGCATGAGATTCCTGGGGGAACATTAGTTTCTTGAGCTCCATTGTTGCAGTAGTGTGATAGCCAGAGTGAGTGCACAGTGTCTCTTTAGAAAATCTTCATCCTTGCCAGGCTAGTTACAGAAAGAAGGGGGTGGGGGGAGAAAAAAAGTGAAAAGAATATTTCCAGTTACTCCAAAGAGATAGTTATTGGATCCAGGCAACAAGAGCTTATCTTCAACTTCTGAAAAAAGTGTTTGTTTGAATGGTTACCTTAATCCAGATGTGTGATGTTTTTATTTGTAAGTTCATTATAATAAAGTGATTATCATTAAAAAATTTAATTTTGGTGAGACACCCTGAGATTAACCTGATATGCAGCTTCAACATAGCGGTCACTACAGCTCAGAGCAGGATTTTCCATTGGATATGGGAATATAGGGGTGTCTTTGAGAGTGATGGAGCTTTTCTTGGCTGTTACACTTAGATCGAGAAGCTAGGGTCCCGAGAACTCAACAGCCAGCAAAGCCACCTTAAGCCAGAAGCTTTCAGGTATCCTGTCTCACAAATTCAAAGAATGAAATTCACAGACCATAAAGGGTGGGTTTTAGAAGTGGAGAAAGTAAGCAGAGGCCCTGTACAGCAGAAGGGGCTCTGGGGAGTGGGTTAGGATTGAGCCTCACTATCCTGGAGTTAAAGCTTTAGTGGAGGGAGGAGGGAAGGAGGAGATGAGTTGGTCAGTCCAGGTCCATGGCAAGTGTCCAGGTTCCTGAAATTTTTATCACATCCTCAGTGTGTTTCCTAGGAATGGGGTACTCCTTTAGGGAAAAGAGATAAGGAAAGATTGAGACCCTCTTTCTGGAAACTTCAGCCTCTGGCTATGGTAGAACCAAACATTTTGGCTTAGATAGTTCTGATATCTCTGGCCTTGGGCAAGGACAAGTCTGATGGCAGGTCACTGGACATTTCTGGCTCTTAGCCAAGAAAGAAGTGGGTCACTTTTCTACTAGGGTCTTTTTACCCATTTTTGCCTCCTCTTCTCATCACATCTCTGTGATATTCCTCACTGAGCACCAGATGGTTTCTTTAATAAAAGCTCTTTGTGTGCCTTGTTCTGAACAGACATGTAGAATCTAGCACTATTGAGTGTTTATTCTACACTGTACCACAAGACCATTGTCTCCTAACTACCCCTGTGTAAGACAAGCGGATTTGTGGTCAGGAATTCAAATATTCCTGTGTTCGTTTTATTCTTTCTTTTTTGTATTTGTTTTTTGAGGAAAGGTTTTGCTATGTAGCCTTGATTGATTGGCCTGGTGCTCACTAGCTCAGGCTAGCCTTGAACCTGTGGCGATCCTCCAGACTGCAGGATTGCAGGCGTGTACCTCCACACTCAGCTTATGAGTTTAGTTTTTATGCACTATGCTGCTTAATTTGTGTTCTGAACTATTTTTCTTGCTTTAACTTTAATCCCTTCCCATCTTCCCGTCATCCTCAGCTGCGGGAAGGAAGCACACTCTACCTTATCTCCTGTTCCTCCCTTCTCTCAGCATTTCCCTTCTTGCTTCTCAGTCAGGAACTGGACACATTTATTTGAGACTAGATAGATGCCTGTAGGGAAACCTAACTCTTGCCCTCCTGTTTTCCTTTCCCACTGCTTGTGAGTTCAGGAGCCTGAGAATCTGTGTATTCTATGGGTATTAATTAAGGTTGTCCGTTGACTGAGGTTTGTGACTCAGTGAGTTTTGCATCTTAATAGGAAAGCATTCTGCATGAACAGGGGCCTAGAGACCTAGAGTTTTGAGACAGTTGTACCTGGGATGGCCACACATAGTCACCAAATCTAGGAACTGAATCTAGGGGTAGCAGAGATCCAGCCTGTGAACCCAAAGGACAGATGATGGTTCTGATGAGGAGGCTACTGGCAGCAACTGTTAACAGCCCAGCCTTGATGACCAAGTAGCAGGAGACTGAAGATGCTGAATCCCCATCCTCTACCTGGTGTTTGTAGACTTGATATATATATATATATA
>NW_008353342.1:3084779-3093704 GCF_000622305.1 Nannospalax galili
CTTACCAGGCTGGCCTTGAACTCACAGAGATCCACCTGCCTCTGCCTCCCCAGTGCTGGGATTAAAGGCGTGCACCACCATGCCCAGCTACAGGCCCAATTAAAAAAAAATATTTATTTATTTTTATGTGTATGCGTGTATTGCCTGCATGTAGATAAGTGCACCCGTGTCGTGCAATGCCTGTGGAGGACAGAAGAGACTGTCAGATCCCCTGGAACTGGATTTATGGACAGTTGTTAGCTGCAGACTTGGTTTTTCTTTAGCTAAAACAGAATGCTTGTGCTGCCCTCCAGATATTGCTGCTCCATTACACACCTGGATGCCCTTGTGATTATGTTTGCTTTTGTTGCTGTGCTATGGACGAGCTAAAGAGAAAGAACATTCTGACATCATCTCTTTCCAAAACTTTTAGATGTTATTTTCTATGTTCTATATTCTCTAGATTACTGGTATTTATTCAGAGATTACATGTGATAGATTATAATGCAGTTTTTCTAATTCAGGAAGCCCTCTTTGAAAGGAGAGTTTTTCTTGAACACTACCTGCCTCTTATACCGATTGAGATATGTAATAGGGACTGACAGATTATGAATTTTAAGAGTCAAAGAAAACAGGTAAGGGGACCTTAAAGGCTCAACCCCCAAAGGAGATGAGTCTCTCTCCACCTCATATAGTCATTAGAAATTGGCTGGCTTCCCTGACATGAGACGCTCAATATTTACTCCAGAGATTGTTGCATGATGGATTCGACAGACAGATTAAAATCAGCCAGGCAAAATGCAGAAAGAAGTCATTAAGGTCAGAGGGCATTAGAGAGCCACATTGATAAAAGCCAGTATTCTGAAAAGTCTCCTTCTTTACGGTCACTAATGAGGAGGAGAAGGCACTGGTACCGGGTGAAGGTATGAAGATAGTGACTAATCAGTAGGTGCCTCCTTTTTCTCATGGTCACTCGCAGGAAAAGGAATAAGACCTGAGAGTGTCCCTTACAGAGGACACTCTAGAGAGAGGATGAGAAGATCTAGATGTTCCACTATATCTTTGTCTCATCAAAGTCTCCCCTAGACTTTGCCCATTGTGGGTATTCTTGCCCATTGTGATCTCTTCGACCCATGGGCCTTAAGACAGGAATGCCTGATGTTTCTCTGCATTCAGGCCTGGCCTGGATATAAACTGGAGGATGGAGAAAAATGGCCTCCAGAGGGAAGTATTAATTTTAATAAGATTTATAATTAGATTTGTTCTAAAAAAAGAAAGGTAATTGGACTGAAGTGCCTTCCTTATATGCAGGCCTCCTGTGCTCTAAGAGACAGATATAAACCCAGAGATCTAGGAAACTCTAGGGAAGATTAGCAAAACCATTGTGGCAATGCCAATCTGAGTTCATCTTAAAGATCCAACTCTTTTCCTCAACAGAGACAAGCCTCCAGTCAGAGGTTTGAAAGGGATTAAAAGCTATAGTCAATAACCTTAAATCACAGGGTCTCCTAATACCCTGCAATAGTCCCTGCTACACCCCCATGCTACAACCCCAATAGGTAATGGAGATCAGCACAGGACCTTCACCTTGTTAAAGCAGCCCTGGTACACATCCATCCTGTAGTTCCCAATTCCTACACTTTGTTGACTTAAATTCCTGAGGGAACCAAATTATTCAATTTTAAACTTAAAAGAAGCTGTCTTTGCATTCCACTGAATACTGATTCTTAATATCTTTTTGTTTTCAAAAACCCCTGGGATGCATTTACTCAATCAACCTGGACAGTGCTTCCCTCAAGTTTTCATGATAGCCCCCACCTGCTTGGGCAGGCATTGGCAAAGGACCTATCTGAATTCTTTCATCCTCAGGTTCAGGTCCTCCAGGATGTAGATCAGAGGAGGCTTCACAGAGCAGTAAGAGCCTTCTCACCTTCCTGGCAGACAGAGGCTTTAAACTCTCAAAGTCTGAGGCTCAATTATGCTGAAACAATGTAAAGAATTTAGGTTTAATTTCGTCAGGAAAGACTAGAACATTAAGTGAAAAAAAAAATAAAGCCTATTGTTTCCTGTCCACTCCCTAAGACCCTAAAGCAACTTATTTCTTGAGAGCCACAGGATTCTGCAAGTTATGGATCTCTGAATATGGGGAGATAGTACATCCTTTTTATCAGCTAATAAGTGATACTCAGGTATCAGGAATCTGTCTCATGACCTGGGAACTAGAGGCCTGGGAACACGCCTTTAATCAGCAAAAACTGGCTTTACTGGAGCCTTCCCCACTCCCACCTCCAGCCTTCTAATAGGAAACTATTCAATCTTTATGTGTCAGAAAGAAAAGGAATGGTCTTTGGCATGCTGACCCAGGCTTGTGGACCTGCCCAACAATTTATTGGGTATTTAAGTAAGGAATTAGACCTCATGGCCAAGGGATGACCAGCCTGCTTAGCCTTCTTAATTCCTGAGGCTACTAAGTTAACCTTAGGGAATGACCTGACTGTACACTCCTCATGATCTGTCAGACCTGTTAGTCTCTAAGGGAAATTTTTGGCTAACTGATAACTGCCTCCTAAGATATCAGGCAGCATTCCCGGAGGGGCCTGCTGTTCAGTTAAGAACTTGTTTCTCACTCAATCTAGTCACCTTCCTCCCAGGTGAGACAGGGGGCCCAGAACATAGCTGTGAGGAAAAAATTTCTCATATTTAAGCAGTCCAAGAAGATCTTTAAAAAACTCTTTGAAAATGCAAATTGGATTCTTTTTACAGTTCCTTTATGGAACAAGGAACCCACAGGGCAGGTTCTGCGGTAGTCACCCTCAATGAGATAATTGAAAGTGAATCTCTCCCTCCTGGCACTGGTGCTTAGATGGCAGAGCTGATGGCCCTGACTGGATCCTGGAACGAAGCAAGGATCAGAGAGTTAATATTTATACATACTCTGAGTGTGCCTTCCTGGTCCTCCATGCCCATACCTCTATTTGTAAAGAGAGTCATTATCTGACAGCCTCTGGGTCTCCTATTAAATATCACCAGGAGATAGATCAGCTTTTGACTTCAGTCTTTCTTTCCTCTGAAGTTAAAATAATGTACTGCAAAAAAACATCAAAAAGAACTAGATGAAACCTCAGAGGGGAACAAAATGGCTGACCAGGAAGTCAAGGCTCCTGCTAGGAGCCCCTTCCCCTCACAGGCAATAAAGGCACCCTTGATTTGGGAATACCACTCTAGAGGGAATGCACCCACAATATTCCCAGGAGGAAAAGGAATGGGCCCTTTCACAGGGACATGCCTTATAACCTACACGTGAGTGCAGTCAGAGAAAGGAAAACTGCTCTTACTCAAGGCTATTCAACGGGAAATTCTTAAAACTCTTCACCAAACTGTCAACTTGGAGGAAAAACTCCACCAATCAGATGGCACAGATGCTATTTTAGGAAAAATCTTTTAAAGACCATAAAACAGATAACTAGAACCTGTGAAATACGCAGAAAACAACCCTCTAAACAAAAGAAAAATCCTTTCAGGCCTACAGACTGGAGGGTGCCTTGGGAAAGACTGGCAAATAGATTTTGCTCATATGCCCAAGGTCAGGGGTATACAGTATCTCCTGGTTTGGGTAGACACACCTTTACCAACTGGGTAGAAGCTTTCCCCTACAGGAGAGAAAAGACCTCAGAGGTAGTAAGGGCATTAGTGACAAATTCTTCCTAGGTTTGGACTTCCCAAGAATTCTGCAGAGTGACAATGGTTTCAAGGCAACTGTCACTCAGAGAGTCTCTAAGGCCCTGATTGTACAATATCATCCTCTGGTAAAGTGGAAAAAAAAAGAATGAGATACTTAAGGGACATTTGAGAAAACAATCTCAAGAAACCTGCCTTTCATGGATGACTTTGCTACCTATAACCATGTTGTGGATCAGAAATCCCCCTCCACCACTAACCTTCAGCTGTGCCTGCTTGCAGAAGATCATCACAGTGGAGCCTGTTGATTGTTGATGGTCCTTTATAAAAGGAGGGGATGGACAGGGTCATTGGACCCTCACCTGAGTATCTACTTGTTCTTCCTGGCCAGGTGTATGCAGTTGTGCCCTAATCACACATGGCCTCATGGTCTTGGGGAAGAACTAAAGTATATAAGCTAGAGAATGCAAGGGATAGGGGCCTTCACCCATGTGACTATGGGGAGTCATCATCCATATTGGGTTAAAGCTTTCCAATGTGTCTGCTTTCAGGTCACCCACACTCCTGTCAGTATCCCCTCACCCATACTCTGTAAGTACCCTCAATAAATTAATTGATTCCCCAGGGTGGACTTTATTGGAGTCAGACATTGTTCTGTCACTGAAACCTTAGGAGGGGGTAAACATTGGTTAGCAACCCCAAGGAGAAAATTCTCACAAAAGATAGTAAATGTATCTGCTAATACGTCTCACGATATTAAGAAAGAAAACATGGTGGTGCAAGCCTTTAATCTCAGTACTCAGAAGGTAGAAGCATGTGGATCTCTGTGAGACCAAGGTCAACCTGGTCAACATAGAGAGTTCCAGGTCAGCTAGGGCTACAAGGAGAACTTATCTCAAATAAACAGAGAAAGAGAAAGGGGAAGAGGAAGAGGAAGAGGAAGGGAGGGAGGGAGGGAGGGAAGAAGGAAGGAAGGAAGGAAGGAAGGAAGGAAGGAGAAGAAACAAAGACAGGAAGAAAGGAAGAAGGGAGGGAAGGAGAAAACCAATAAGTAAAAGAAAATGTTAGAAGGATGTGAAATTGGAAATATTTTTAAGTAAAAATGGATTTACATACAAAGATTAAGAAGGCTGGATGCTTCCAGAATGGGAAAGAAAATGGGAAAGCTTATGGAAATTACATAGATCCAAGTAAATTACCGAAGATATGTAAAAAATGAAAGCCATGATATATATGATCTTCAACTTCTAAGGTCAAAGATCAGTCAATCTGATCTTAGTTGTTTAGTTCTGAAGCTTTATCTAAATATTACACAGTAATTAAAAATACCAGATTGGTTTAACTTACCTCAGTGTTCAGTACCAAGTGTTTCCCCCTTGCCTTCCAAGCTCAACTGGTTCCTAGTGGACTGAGAGGCAGCATTCAAAATGTTCTGTAGCTGTAGCGAGTCACCTGTCCTCTTATTCAGGGAAGCCATGGAGACCACACCAGGTGGACTCTAACAAGTGTCCTGTCTGCAAAGAGGAGGGTTAACACGAAGGAAAGAATTTCCTTAATGCTTCCAAGTGAAGCCGTAGTCAAGTATGGCCTTTGACTTAGCTTCACATACATAAAACAACTGGTAAAAGGAGGACTAAAGGAGCCAGAGGTTGCTACAAAGCTCAAGTGACCCCTGAGGACCAAATCCTCAACTGGCCTTGACAATAAAAAGAAATTGGTTAATTTTGGCCTCCTGCATGGTCTTAAACACCCAACACAAAAGTATAACCAAAGACTGAAATGATCGGTACGTTTCTTTAACAATCCAAGGGATCACACCCCTCAGGCACTAAGCTTAAGTCCACATGAAATGCTATATGGACAACTGTTTTTCACTAATTATTTTCTTCATGAGAAGAAAGCTGCCGTTCAGTTATTAGGCATCATATCTCTGGCTCAGTTCCAACAAATGCTCCAGCACCTGTGAAGGACCTGCAGCAGATATTGGCTCACAACTGTTCTGCCTTGGAGATCAGGTACTGGTCAAATCGCTCCTTCTCCTTTTCTTCCTCCCTCTATAGGCTCTACCTAGGGAGACCTCATACTGTGATTCTAGCCACTCCAACAGTCATCAAGGAACCCGGAATTGAATCCTAGATTCACCACTTTCAAGTCAAACCCTGGAGACCAGAGTAACTAAGACCCAAGACAGAGTCAAATAAGTCAGATGGATATGCCCAAGAGCCCAGGGAGAAATTAAAACTCATCTTCAAAAGGAAGGCGTTTTCTTCTTTCATAAGATATACCTTATTTTATGTTCTTAATTGTGACTAGCTTTTTGTTCCTGCCTGCTTATAACATGTTCCTTGTATGGGCCCAAAGAATATGCATAAGATAGTAAACAAATTGCTGGATCTGTGGACCCTCTTCCAGCACTTCTGGGCTTCCATGGTGAGTGTGTCCCCTTCAAGGGGATGATTTGAATCAATTAAACAGTGTATCAATCAGGTCAGAGCTAGCACCTCCACTATAAACAAAGTTGCTAGATGGGATATCTTTGAATGGTCTACTAATTTAACCAATCAAAAGGGGCGCAGAAAGAACTTTTCAAGAGGGGAAACTGATAAAGCCCCACAAAGGGATGTTAACCACTTTCCTTTCTCTCCAATAATTCTAGTTCCACAGTGGGAGAAAACAATCATAAATATCAAGATGGCCATTTTCAAGTCTGGGCTACATATATATGGATGACTCCAGCAAAAAGCCGTTTAAGCCACATGGCTCTCTTATGCTGGGAACAATGAAATCACACTCATTCAAAGTAGTCCAGTGATGTTCCATATCTAGGATGAGTCCCTCTGATGTATATAAACATTATAACCCTTAATCTGTCAGACTGGTTTGCTATTGAGTGGGTCCAGAAGCCAAGAACACATCAGGCATCCCCTAATGGCACCCAATGGCCACCAGGATGGATTGGAAAATATATCTTTGATATCCTTGGATGTAGGGAAGACAAAAACTCTAGAAGGCCCTGCCAATTTACCTATGTACAACATCACTAGACCCAAAGTGTTTTACATTGGTAGGACAATTTAGCTTCTGGTTTTATCTCATCTATAGGCCTAAAAGATATCATTTGGAGTATTGAAACTCTCACTAAATATACTCAAAAGGCTTTATATGACACAACCCAGGGAATTTCTCTTTTTAACTCTGAAGTTCAGCTGATGAGAAAGGCAATTATACAAAACCATACGGCTTTAGAAATCATAACAGGAACACAGGGTAGCACCTGTGTCATTATCAACGTTGAAATTATGTACGTATTCCTGATAACTCTGCTAATGTCTCATTATGTTGCGTTACAGGATCTGCAAAAGCAGATTCAGATCCTGTCAGACAATGCCATGCTATTTAGCAAACAGCTCTGGAAATGGATTTCTGGATCCTCATGGTGGAAGTGAGTTGTCTGTTATAACCTTAATAATACTCTTAATCTTTGGAGCTTGTGTACTCAACTACTATTTAACCTTCCTCTTCCCTCATTTACAGTCAGTTTGCACTCAGATGGGCCTGTAACATTCTAACTCCATCTGCATGGGCCCCTCTTGACCACCCTCCAAGGTCTGAAAGTCTATAAGAATGGGAACCCTAAAGTCCCGCACCCCCCTCTTCACTCCCTCTGACTCCTTGTGCTTTTAGTGTTTCTCTGCCACATCCCTAACCAAGAGCCAGAGTTTTTTGTTTTTTGTTTGTTTTCCCTCACTATACCTTGAAGCTATACAAATAAAGCCCCTGGTGCACTTTGGGAGTCTTTTAGATAGGGCCACTAGAGGGGTACCCTGACTGTCAGACCCAACTCAGCTAGAAGAAGTTAGAGCATTCAGGGCCCCAGTCCCCTAATCAGAATGAGGAATGATGACATTAAGAGGTAGAAATTGGCTAGGTGGCTTAGTGTTAAAAGACCCCCCCACTTTGTGACCAATTTCTTTTTTGGCTTAGAGTCAGAAATATTCTTGGGCCTGTCAGTACACTTGTCCTTACCCAAGGCCAGAAATGCCAGAAGTATCTAAGCCCAAAATGTCTCTGGTTCCACCATAACCAGAGGACTGGGATGGCAGGAATGAGGTCTAGGTTTTTCCTTATCTCTTTTCCCTAAAGGAGTGCCCCGTTCCTAGAAAACATACTGAGGATATGATTGACATCACATCATAGGGACCTGAACAGCTGGCCTAGGAACTGGGCTGACCATCCCACCCTCCCCTTTTCCTTCATCCACTAAAGCCTTATCAACTCCAGAGCACTGAGGCTCAATGGAATCCCACTCCCTGGGACCTCTCCTGCTATACAGGTGCTCTGCCTTCCTTCTCTTTCCTAAGCTCTCTATAATAAAATACTACAATTCACCCTCTGTGGTCGTGAGTTTCATTCTTTAAATTCTCAAGAGCCCAAAAGCATTTAGTTTGAGGTAGCTTTGGTGGTTCTTGCGTTTCTAGGACCCTGGCCTCTTGATTTAAGCACAACAGAGCCAAAAAAGGTTTTCACCAATCTTAAAGACACCCTGAAATTCCTGTAGCACAAGGTGCACAGCATCAAACAGAAGATGGGTGTATTATTTCAGTTCTGCCAGGGAACTCTGTGCAAAACATTGAACTTTTCTCAGCCTTGGTGCTGAGATAATCCTGTCCACTCTGACAGCTGGTGTGGAAACAGATGCATCACCATCAAAGCCAATGACAAGATGTAACATTGACACAGTGGCATGAGGGGCAAAGGGAAGTCATCCTATTGGGCAGAAGAAATTATTGTGTGTGTTTATTCACTTTTATTACTATAAGAATGTAACTGTTTTCCTTATTATAGTAACACAGCTTTGATACTCCAAAATTGGTTTGTTTTCAAGCTTCCTGTACTAGACAAGTCCCTCTGAAAATATCAATGTTATAAAGTAACAAAATCATTTTACCCTTCTACTAAGGCAATGGTTGAGTCCCTATTAAGAACTGGTACATAGCTCACTTGCATAGCCTTAGTGTTTGGGTTTGGCCTGAAAACACTAAGCCCTTATTCCTATAAGTAGGTGTGGAGTATCACCCTGTGCTGTTGATGACCTTTCCTCAATTCGAAATTTTTTTTTTCTTTACAAAATATAAACAAAGAAGAATGTATGGGATTGAAGGGACTGGAGTCTGTGGTTGTTGCTTCATGAGAGTTCAGAGTATTAAAGAATCCCTAAGTTTTAACTCTACCCTGAGCCTTTCCCCCTTTCTCCTCGGCAATCAAATT
>NW_008353342.1:3095128-3099794 GCF_000622305.1 Nannospalax galili
TGACCAATTTCTTTTTTGGCTTAGAGTCAGAAATATTCTTGGGCCTGTCAGTACACTTGTCCTTACCCAAGGCCAGAAATGCCAGAAGTATCTAAGCCCAAAATGTCTCTGGTTCCACCATAACCAGAGGACTGGGATGGCAGGAATGAGGTCTAGGTTTTTCCTTATCTCTTTTCCCTAAAGGACTGCCCCGTTCCTAGAAAACATACTGAGGATATGATTGACATCACATCATAGGGACCTGAACAGCTGGCCTAGGAACTGGGCTGACCATCCCACCCTCCCCTTTTCCTTCATCCACTAAAGCCTTATCAACTCCAGAGCACTGAGGCTCAATGGAATCCCACTCCCTGGGACCTCTCCTGCTATACAGGTGCTCTGCCTTCCTTCTCTTTCCTAAGCTCTCTATAATAAAATACTACAATTCACCCTCTGTGGTCGTGAGTTTCATTCTTTAAATTCTCAAGAGCCCAAAAGCATTTAGTTTGAGGTAGCTTTGGTGGTTCTTGCGTTTCTAGGACCCTGGCCTCTTGATTTAAGCACAACAGAGCCAAAAAAGGTTTTCACCAATCTTAAAGACACCCTGAAATTCCTGTAGCACAAGGTGCACAGCATCAAACAGAAGATGGGTGTATTATTTCAGTTCTGCCAGGGAACTCTGTGCAAAACATTGAACTTTTCTCAGCCTTGGTGCTGAGATAATCCTGTCCACTCTGACAGCTGGTGTGGAAACAGATGCATCACCATCAAAGCCAATGACAAGATGTAACATTGACACAGTGGCATGAGGGGCAAAGGGAAGTCATCCTATTGGGCAGAAGAAATTATTGTGTGTGTTTATTCACTTTTATTACTATAAGAATGTAACTGTTTTCCTTATTATAGTAACACAGCTTTGATACTCCAAAATTGGTTTGTTTTCAAGCTTCCTGTACTAGACAAGTCCCTCTGAAAATATCAATGTTATAAAGCAACAAAATCATTTTACCCTTCTACTAAGGCAATGGTTGAGTCCCTATTAAGAACTGGTACATAGCTCACTTGCATAGCCTTAGTGTTTGGGTTTGGCCTGAAAACACTAAGCCCTTATTCCTATAAGTAGGTGTGGAGTATCACCCTGTGCTGTTGATGACCTTTCCTCAATTCGAAATTTTTTTTTTCTTTACAAAATATAAACAAAGAAGAATGTATGGGATTGAAGGGACTGGAGTCTGTGGTTGTTGCTTCATGAGAGTTCAGAGTATTAAAGAATCCCTAAGTTTTAACTCTACCCTGAGCCTTTCCCACTTTCTCCTCGGCAATCAAATTGTTTCCAAAGAAGGCTGCACAGACTGCCGGGGGCAAGGATGCATGAGAGCAATTAAATTTTCTTCCTGGAGGCTTTTTCAGACCTTATAAAGGCTATTCTAACTGTTCAAAGCACTATTTAGGCACTCAAATACCAGCCAGAGGATCACTGACCCAGGGGACCTCTAGGACTCTAAAGGTTCTTTGTTCTGATGGCCAAAGACGATGCCCTGTCCCTCCCCCACTCCCTGCCTTCACAGGCCGTTGTTGCTGCAGTGTTTATTGATTGCAGCTCCTCCCAGGGAGCCCCTTAACCTCACTTTCTCCTGCACCAGCTGAAAGATTCAAGAATCACACAGAGGAAAGCAGCATCAAGATAAGATGGGACAAGACTTTTTATTTTAGAGTCAGGTATACCTGTAAAACAGAAACTGGGATTATTATTCATGATTTATTATTCACAGTTAGACTATTGCTCATGACACCAAAGAACAGAGCTGTGACCAATGATCGGAAATTAGCAGAGGTAGATTTCTGACTTGGTGTTGTGAGTGTGCTGTGCCGGAGACATAAACATGGCTGTGTCTTTCCACAATGTTAGAATATATTTAATAACAATAAATTCACAAGATGCAACAGTGTCGATGGCAACAATCTGCCAGATAATCTTGCCTACCCTGGTAATCTGGTCAAGGCAAATTCAGGTTCTTTTATTCCAATTGTTTTTAGACTTTTATTCTGTTTTGAAAAGACTTTATTTTTAATTATGTATTGGGGGTTGGTATGCACACATGAGCACAGGTGCCTGTAGAGGTCAGAGTTATCAGGTCCCCCCGGAGCTATAAATAGTTGCAAGTCACTCACTGTGGGTGTTGAGAACCAAATTCAGGTCTTCACAAAAGCAACAAGTGCTCTTAACCACTAAGCCATCTCTCCATCCCCCTTGTATTCCAATTGTGATCACTAATATTAACTCTGATATCCCACAGCACACAGCAAATATATCTATATGTACATACATGCATATATGTAAGTTACATAATGAATACAAGTTAAAGAGGCTGCAACAGAGTTTAAGAGGGTTCCGAAATGTGAATAGGGCTGATAGAAACAGAAATAGAGTCTGTAGTGATAACAAACCAAATCATCAGGAAAGAAGCTGTTGTCAGGTCCCAGGAGAGTCCAAGTTGAGAGAAATGTAGTTAGCTGCAGAGATGAAAAGGTAGAACTGGCAAGTCTAAGTCCAGATGGGTGAACTGGTGGATGGGCAGATGGCAGTTGAGTAGGCTGCATCAACAACAGGGGACTAAGGTGAACTGAAGTCTCAGGGACAGTGGGGAGATCTCTGCCTGTTGGCCCTTGACATACTGGGATGTCAAATGACAAGTTGATAAAGCCATGCCATCACGATGCTAGGTGTTCATTAATTTGGGGGGGGGGTCCAGATAAGGGGGTCACATTCTTTCCTTGGTCTGGTATGTCTGATAAGTTCTTGGGCCTGGTGTCCCTGATATGATTTAACATCCCCATTTACCCCTATAGTCTCAATTCACTCCAAAAACTTACAGGGTGGCTTTCTTTATATTCCCAGGAATAAGTCATGGTCTGTGCTGCATGGGTGGCTCTGAACAAATGATATTGTTCACTTGTCTACGCTGGTACTCAATCATCCTCCACCCTCAAAATGGAGTCAATCGCTGCTTGTAGAATAGAGTCTCTCAGCACGAGGCACAGCCTGGAAAACCAGTGTTATATAATGTGGAGTGACTTAGAGTAGAGCACAGCCTGATCTGAATACTCAGTGTAGGCAAAACACTCTGACTAGCCCCAGAATGGGCTGCCTTATAAGGAAGAGAGTTCCATGGTATTCAAAGTATGCAAGCAGAGATGTTCTGAGCACTTGCACAGAGGGTATCTTGCTTTGGATAAAGGATGGCAGCCCTCTCAGATGGGGTAACCAGGATGGCAAGTCCATGAATGAGCCAAGACACACCCGTAACTCAAGCTGAGGCAGGATGATGGAGACTTTGGGGCCAGTCTGAGCTACATAGTGAGTTCCAGGCCATCTAAAGCTACATAGAAAGGTCTGTCTCAAACCCTCAGGTTCATCAAGGAGGCCTTTCAGATCTGAGATTTCCAGTCATCTCTCAGACTCTACCTCCCTTTTGGTTTCTGCAGAAAGCCTGAGGTAAGAATGCTTCACATTCCCCAGATACCATTCTCCTACCCAGTTGAAAAGGTGAACTTGACAGATCTCAACAGCAGACACGAGATTCCTCTTGCTGCCCCCCAGGGCACATGTGTACAAACCAGAGGTTTAGTTGAACTCCAGTTTCTTCAGTAGCCCCTACGCTGGCACAGCCTGCTCTCTTTTCTTAACTGTTCCATACCTGTGAGTGAGGGGTAACATGCTAAGAGAGCCCGGCCTTCAGGTTGTGTTGAGGTTTAGTGTATACAATGCATATTACATGCCTAGTGCAGCACCCAGCCCATAAACAAGCCTGGAGAAATGCTTGGGCTCATCCCTGCTCTTATTAATTACTGTAAATTTGGGCATGAGATACAGGAGCTTGAAGAAGACAGGGGTGCTTAGGATTCGAGCAGGATTTGTTCACTTCCTTCTTTGTTCCACACCACTCCACGTCATCTGAGATTCTTTCCCATTGCGCCTCACACCCCAAATCACCACATCGTGTCACACGATCTAGACTCAGCAGGTCATTGCAATCTGACTTTAAGGTAGGAAAAATCAGGACTTCTATAGGCAAAGAGATGCCTTCTCTTGCTTCAGAGGGTTGTGTTTCTGAGAACTGGGGAATAATGCCCATTGCTTTGGCAATACACAGCCTCCAGTGAGATTACAGATGCTAGAATTAGACAGATGAGCCTGAGGTTCTGAGGAGCCCTTAATGATAGACCCAAAGATTTTATACTGTTGTTCCTCAGTGTCCTGAATGCACTATGTCAAAAAGTAGATTGATTTGTCTGGCCCTTTGCAAAATGTTACAGTTTATTAAATAGCAGTAAGTTTGCAAGTTAGGTTTTGATTGGATTTAACCCGCCAGCTACTACTGATTTCACCTGACAGACTGGCAATCACATGGTCTTTCGGTCTAGTCTTAATTACTAGTAATTGAGGCAGGATAAAGAGAAAATTATGGGAAAATGTGAGGGGAGAGGAGGCTTCACCCCAGAACCTACTGTCAGCTGACAACCAGGAATTCGAGCACATTTGCTATGAAGGGCATTGACAGGGAGATAATATTTCTTTCATATATAGACATTTTATGTTAAAATAGCAAAAAAACAGGCTGAATGTATGTGACCCTGTGTTGTACCTCATCCACTGGACCCCAAAAAGACCACCAAGGACCCAACA
>NW_008353342.1:3101546-3102184 GCF_000622305.1 Nannospalax galili
GTCAGGGCTATTTCTTTAGCTGTCCTGTCATCCAGATTATTTTCCTTCTGGGTGGGGTTGTTTCCTTTTTGGTGACCCGGGCAGTGGATTATGGCTAGTTTTGTTGGGCCCCAGAGGGCTTGCAGGAGGTCTAAGATCTCTTGTTTATTTTTAATAGTCTTTCCCTCTGCAGTAAGGAGGCCCCTCTCTTGATAGATGGCCCCATGGATATGGGCAGTGGCAAATGCATATCTGCTATCTATGTAGACGTTGAGTCTCTTTTCTTTATCTATCTTTAGGGCTTTGGTAAGCGCAATCAGTTCAGCTTTTTGGGCCGATGTACTATTGCCAGTGGCTCAGCCCAAATGACTCTCGAGGTGGTTGTGACCACTCCCCCAGCATGCCCTTTACCATTTCTGATGAAGCTGCTTCCATCCATGTACCAGGTTTCTTCGGCGTCAGGCAAGGGAACATCCTTCAGGTCAGGTCTGATGCAATGCACCTGTGCCAGAATTTCAATACAGTCATGGAGTGGGTCCCTGAGATCGGGATCTGGCAACAGCATGGCTGGGTTCAGGGCCGTTGGTACCTGGAAGGTGATCCTGGGTGGATTTAGGAGCAGAGCCTGATAATGAGTTAATCGGGCATTGCTCAACCAT
>NW_008353342.1:3104136-3131098 GCF_000622305.1 Nannospalax galili
TGTCTTTTTTCTTTTCTTTCCTCTCTTTGTTCTGCTGTCTTCCTTCTATTATAAACCTTTTCCACCACTGCTATTAAGTCCCTAAGGTTCTTTTCTCCTAGTCTATCTAAAGACTGTAACTTTCTCTTGATGTCAGGGGCTGCCTGGTTAACGAAAGCAAACATCACAGTTTGAGCTGATTCCCCCACTTCTGGGTCATACGGATTGAACCGTCGGAAGGCATCTTGTAACCTCTCTAAGTATGAGGCTGGGCTCTCTTCGGGCCCCTGTCTGACATCATACACCTTAGACATATTGGCGGGTTTTTGAGCCGCCATTTTGAGACCCGCTAACAGAGTCTGGCGGTAGACCAGGAGCCTCTCCTTACCTTCTGCCATTTTGTAGTCCCAGTTGGGACGGCTAGGGGGAAAGCTGGCATTAATGATGCCTGGGTCTGTGGTAGGGTCCCCGGTGGGGCCCGGAACCAATTTCCGGGCTGCCTCCAGGATCCTGTTTCGCTCCTCAGTAGTGAACAGGACACTCAGGAGCTGGTGGCAATTGTCCCAGGTGGGCTGGTGAGTGAAGAGAACAGTTTCCAATAAGTTAATCAAGTCCCTGGGGTTTTCAGAGAAAGGCGCATTCTGTGAGTGCCAATTGTAAAGATCACTGGTGGCAAAGGGCCAGTAATGAAAGGGCTGATTGCCCTCTCCATCTGGTGGCCCCACCGGTTGGAGGGGAAGGACAATGGTGTCAGGCTGGGAGGCTGCCCCGCTCCAGCTCCGTGTGGCCTGCGCAGGTCCCTGTGGAAGCGATGATGGCTCCTCAGGGTTAGGAGGTGGGGCCTGTACTTGTGGCACTGTTGGCAGGGTGCCCGTCTGAGAGGAGTAGGGTGGGGGAAAGATGTCATTCTCCTCTGTGCCTCCCTGGAGAATGGATTTCTCTTCCACCTTTGGTCTGAGAGGGAGGACCTGCAGAGGTAGAGGAGGAGTAGTTGGATTAATCAGGGGAAGGAAGGACTTGACCCAGGTGGGGGGGCATCAGGTCATTCGATGAGGCCTCGCCAGGTCACGATGTATGGGATCTGGTCCTGGTAGCCCATCCGTGGGCGGAAGACGTGGTCCTCTACCCTGGAAATCAAACTCAGGTTAAAAGTCCCTTCAGGGGGCCATCCAACATTGAAGGAGGGCCAATCAACCGAATATAAAGTTGTCCATTTCTTTTTCTTTACATCTACACTATTGTTATGGGCAATCGTCTTAACGTCCCCCCAGTAGACTAGTGTAAGATCTAGAGGGGAAGATGGGGTGTTGCCCATAGTATTTATCAGTCCCGTCCATTTCGTCAACAAAGAAATTAGAACAAAGATCACAAGACACAAGAATGACACAGACAGACAGAGGCCCTGGTTCGATTATGCCAAAGACCGTACGGATAGGACAGGTGTGTCCCAACAGGGTTGTGAGGTCCTCTGAGGTTTCAGATGGACTAGTGTCCTGGTGGGGTGTCCGGTGGGGAACACCCACTCCGACGAGGATGGGGACATCTCCCAACTCTTCCAGGTCACCTTGCTAGCGTTCCAGCGACAAAAAACTGAGATCAGATGGCTGCGACCAAAGGGAAAGTATAGAAAAGACAGGTGGACAAAAAGACAGGCATACAAACACAGTTTTACAAAAACTTACCCGGCCGGTTGATCACAAAACTTTTGGGATTGGTTCCTCTCGGAGGTCTCTGGGGGGATCCTGGATGAGCCCCCAAATGTTGTACCTCATCCACTGGACCCCAAAAAGACCACCAAGGACCCAACACACCAAAATGCAAAAGCAAAGGTTTATGGTTTATTCGGGCTTAAGCTCGGGCTCTCAGACCTCACCACCTCAATGGATCCGTGCTGAGAGCCCAGAGTAAGGGAGAGTGGAGCCTTTTATAGGTTTTAGATAAAGACAGGAGGGGGATACCGAAGATACATTTTGGTTGGTTCAAGGACCTCACGTGCGCCAACATAATTTTAAACTGATTGGATGTATAAGATACAGCCCTGGAAGTTTCTTATTGGTAGGTGCTATTCTCAGGGCTGTGGAATGTGCCGACTGTTATCTGTGGGGCCAGGAGTCTCCGTTTTTACCTTATAGGGCAGTTTTCATGCCCAGGCTTGCTTAATCTATAGTTTCCTGGAAGGGGGGGATAGCAGGCAGGGGTCAGGGCATGCCAGGGCATGTCTAGGCATGTCTAAAGCAGCAGCCAAGCATTTTACAGAAGCTAAAAGAGCAATTAGTGGGGGTCTGGAGGGATTTGGGGGTAGCGGGTGAATGAAGAGGGTCTCAGGGTCCTACACCTGTATAGGGTGTCATGCATACAGCCCCATGGATGGTATCATTCCTTTCCCAGACATTTCTGGGGAATCTCAAACAAGACTGTTAACTTTGTTTACAATGCACTTTACTTTCCTGCATTCCTAACATCTATATTTTTGCCTTATCAATTGCAATCCTCAGGTGCCCCTCAAGAACCAGCCTGTGATCTCATTAGGCTGCTTAGCAACCCTTTGCAGATAATAGATTCAAAACTCACCAAGATGTTATATATACATATATGAGGAATATGATTGCAAACACTTGAAATCTATCAAAATACTGACCACAAGGAGATAACTTTTGTAATGCTATTTTGTAATCTCCCCCACCTTGTAAAACTTTTGTTATGCTAAGACCCTGCTACAGTCCCAGAAATTGGTGGTCCAGAGTGGGACCCTTTTCTCTTTGCCTTTATTTCCTTTATGCCAATTATTTTTAAATTAACCAACTTCATATGTCTATAAGGTTGGACCCCATCCAGAGGGGAAAAGATATTGTACACTTTTGTAAAGATAAAAACCCTTAAAATTTCCCACTTAGGGTGCTTACTCTTTACCTGAATGAGGCAACACACCCTTTTGCAATTATAAACTGCCTTGCCTAGCTGCTTTTGCTTTGTGCAGTATTGGTGGGTCACTTGGACCTCAGATTTTATTTATTATTATTTTTTATGTGTACACATGTATTGCCTGCATGTAGGTAAGTGCACCTTTGTAATGCAATGCCCTCAAAGGTCAGAAGAGTCTGTTGGAGTCCCTGGGACTGGAGTTACTGATGGTTCTTAGTTGCCATGTGGGTGCTGGGATTCTAACCCGGGTCTTCTGCAAGAGCAACCAGTGTTCTTAACTGCTGAGCCAAATCTCCAGCCCCCTCAGATTTTATTTCTAACATGTATAACTATTGTAAAGACAGCGAAGGATGACTCTCTCTTGGAGAAGCCCATGGCTGTGCTCTCAGGGGTGACTTACTTTCTTATCATCTTTTTTGTTTTTAACTCTCTTGCTTAAAATCTGTATTAAAATTATTGTTTAATAAATTCTAACCCTGCTTCATGATGACTTGTCCTGAAATTCTTCTCTTTTCTTTTTCTAAATATTTTATTATTTTTGTTTTATGTGTGTGAATGTATTGCCTGCACGTATGTAAGTTCACCCATGTTGCAAAATGCCTGCAGAGGTCAGAAGAGGGCATTGGATCCCCTGGAACTGGAGTTACTGAAGATTGCTAGCTGCCATGTAAGTGCTGGGAACCAAACTCGGTTCCTCTTTAAGAGCAGGCAGGTGTCTTAACTGCTGAGCCATCTCACCAGCCCCCTGAAATTCTTTTCTGTGTCAAAGCCAATGATCCAGTTCTACCCCAGTTGAGGTCCCTGAAAGACAGAGGAACCCGTTAAGCTTCGCAGGTGACAGTGTAGTGCAATCTCCTTCCTGCTGCTGCTGCTGCCAGTATTAACCTTCACATCACACTGTACTTCGCAGAACAGCTAAGAACAGGTTAAAGAGGCTACATAGTTCAAAGAGGCCTCACTAAAGGCAGGAACAGAGTTTATATGGAGGCAAAGAAAGTCACTGAGGTACTTAGGGAAGACATTAATGAGTCCAGTTACTGAACTGTTCAAGTAGCAGAACTGGTTCAAGGCCAGACAGGGTGAGGTGCAGAGCCTACCTGAACTAATGAAAGCTTGAGTGGGCCTGGTCAAGCAGGAGAACCAACTAAGCTGAAACCCTTGAGAGAATCAGGAGTTAGTCACCTGTTGATCCCATAGTGCATGTAATGCATGGTTAGAGGGCACTACCCATGTTCCAGGGTGAGGTGTGTTATACTGCAATTTCCCCCAAATTGAAACATTCTCTTAATGAAAGGGGGACAGAAAGACTCATGAGACTCAAAAAGTAAACCAACTTGACACATTTTGGAAAGCTAAAACTTACAAGATTCAGGAATGCCCCTCCCCAAAGTTATAGAAGCAGTAAAGGACTGCAGCAGAGGAGACTGACCAGCTGGGTTGCTGAGAGGAGGTTCTCCCACCTGCTGACCTGCCTGCAAGATATGCAGAGAGCTCTGGGGCTGTAGATTTTATGAGTCATACCCAGACTGGGGCGGGCTTTTAGGTGTTACAGCTACTTTTGCATCATCCCTGTTTCTGTAAGTAACCCCTTACACATACTCCTGTAAGTAACTCCCATTAAAAACTCATTGCTTCAACAAGTTGAACTTCGGTAGAATCATTACTTTGGTCTGTCATGGGTTCCCTGTCTGGGGTGAATAGACAAGGGTGGATCATGTTTCCCCAGGAAAAGTCTCACACAAGATGTCCCTTATTTTATATAATTTGGATGAGATGGTTGCATCCTTCATTGGTTCATTGTATTCAGTAAGTTCATGGGCCTGGTTTTTCTAATAGAGTTTTAATAAGCCCATATGTTCATAGCTGGTGGTATTTTATTTGCAGGAACGAGTTGGCTACCAGTTCATGCCAGGGTTTTTGATAGACAGAGGATGGTTATTTACTTTGCAAACATTCACAGAGATCTGCCTGCCTCTGCCTTCCAAGTGTCTGGATTAAAGGTATGTACCACCATGCCTGGCTTTTGGCTTTTTTAAAATGTAGGTTCTAGACTAAAACTCAGGTCCTTATCCTTGCAAAGCAAGCTCTTTGCTGACCAAGCCATCTATCCAGCCCTTGATTTAAGTTTTCAAAACTACTTACTTATAATAATTGACAGACATTGGAAAAATCCAAATATAAGGTGTTTAAAACTTGTCAATCCAAACTGTACACCTGTCGGTCAGTCCTGGCAAGCCTGGCCCACTGTCACTGTTTCTGTCCTCTAGTGAGCTGCTGTGGAGGCCATTTTTGTTGGACCCAGAGTGACTGGAAGATAGGAACAGCAAAGGAAAGACAAATCATCTTCCCCAGTGAGAAATCTGCATTGCGGTATCTGTACAAACATCTTTGTTCTTTTAATGATTTTAGTCAAGAACTTTTCCTCTGTACATGGTATAACTCCCCAAGTCCTCTGCTATGTTAATGGCAGAGGAAGTGATTAAAAACAGTGTAGGAGCAAATAATTTATTATTGTTGTATTAAAAATACAAAGTTTCAAGGAGATTCTAGTAATTTTCAGTAACCACAGATGATTCAGTCGTTAAGTGGCACAAGGAGCCTGTTGCCTAAGCCCTGAATTTCCCATGAAACCAAGCATGTGAGTGAAAACGGTTCAAAGTCTAAAATCATCTAATGCGTATGAACACAGATAAAATGCCTGGTAAAAGTTGCAGGATAATATTGAGATGCTTTACTCATGAGTTATAAATCTTGTTTATAAATACACAAGAACAACGGGCCTTCCACACACCTTTCTAATATGCTGACTCTGCAGTCCCCTGTGGTGATACCAGTAGATGATAACTAATCTCTCCTGCCATGTGCCTTCTGTGGTTCTTTCCTTATGGATTCAAAATGGAGCGAATACAGCAACTCTCAGAAGTTTCTAGAAAGATAACCCGGGTTCTCTCTGTTCTTCAGAGAGAGAAAGCAGAAGCATGATTGTGAGTATGTCTTTTCAGACCCTGTCACATAAGCAGAGTCACATTCCAGGCAGATACCGTATAGCCAGTCACATTTTATGAGTACAATATGGGTTCAGAAAATAGAGGTTGTCTTTTCTTAATCTCAATTTCCCAAAGGATACTTCTAAAAAATTACTACTTGAGGGGCTGGAGAGATGGCTCAGAGGTTAGGAACACTTACTGTTCTTGTAGAAGACCGGGGTTTGAATCCCAGCACCCACATAGCAGCTAACAACTGTCCAGAACTCCAGTTCCAGGGGATCTGACAGCTTCTTCTGTCCTCCGTGGGCATTGCACAACACAGGTGCACTAACCTACATGCAAGCAATACACACATACACTTAAAATAAAAAATAATAAAAATAAAATAAAATACTTTTTAAAATTACTATTTGAATATTTCCCAACTGATGTGAATGGAACTTTATGTTTAAATTCTGTGATGAAGTCCACTGTGATTTGTGATAAACCTTTTTGGTTCTTGTTCACCCAAGAGGATTGTCTTAGAACAACATTCTTGTTTTCAAATTCTTATAGTGTTGACCATGATGGCAGCCATTGTTAAAAGAGGATATCACATTTTATATGTGGGTGCAGTGATTATATGTTATCAGATAGAATCATGTGATAGAAAATTACAACTATACTAATAACCAATTGTTAATTTAAGTATGATGGAATGCATGAACTGATCCCTAGGCCAAACTCTTATTTGGGACTTGTTTGGTAACTAATGGTCACTGCAACAAATCTGGATGTTTCACTGATGTTGCTGACAAAAAAATATTAACTAAGAATGAAAAAAAATCTTAGTCAAGACTAGCAGGACATCTGGAAACCATTAAAACTGGAGAATTTTCCCTCTATATCCTCATTGCCAAAGTTCAAACTAACCACCCAGAAACCATGGCCCTCATGCTAACTCAATGTTTATGTTTCATTAAAAATGATTTCAGGGATTTATATCTTGCTCTGCATGGCCCAGTTCCCATGTTTACAGCATTCAGTCTCACCAGGCACATCCTGGAGCACAGCAGCTTGCTAAGCCTTAGTTTGAAGACAGGGTCTTCTTAGAGAATAATCTCAGGTTTCTTTCTAATATCTATAGTCCCATCAAGAATCTGCAGGCTACACTGTCCTGGGAAGAATGAAGAGATAAAAGCCAGGATATAAGTTCCAACATTAAAAATATTAAGATAAAACTTCTATGTTAAGATTTGTTTTTAAATATCTAATAAATCCCCACTATGTCATGAACATGACTAATGGAAAGTCATATTGCAGCTGTGTATTAGTTTCCTATTGCTGCTGTACAAATCACTTCAAATAGTGAGTTAAAACAACACAGGTTTACAACCACATGATTCTATAAGTTAGAAGTTCAGTGAAAATGTCACTGGGCTAAAATCAAGGTGTGGGACTGGGGAGATGGCTCAGTGGGTAAAGAGCTTTCTGCATGAGCATAAGGATCAGAGTTCAAACCCTCAGAACTCACATAAAATCCAGGAGAGATAGCACTTGTATATAGTTCCAGCACACCTACAGGAAAGTTGGAGGTTGAGACAAGAGTCCCCAGCAGCTCACAGGCCAGCTAGCCAGGTATGCAGAACAGCAAACAGAGATACCTTGTCTCAAACAAGATAGAAGGTAAGGACTGACACTCAGCATTGTCCTCTGGCCTCCACATGTGTGCCACAGCATGTGCAAACCCACACATACACACACTCGCATGCACACACATCCTACACACCCACACACATACACACAAAAGAAATTCAAAGTGTCATCAGAGTGGCCTTCCTTTCTGTGAGTTCCTCAGCAAAAGACATGTCGTCTACCCTGAGAACTGTGATTTCCTTGAGTTTCCAGCCTGGATGGCTGTGTGACATCAGTTAAGGTCTGAATATGACCGCATGGCCCATTTGTCTTTGAGGATGTGGTCATCATTGGCAGGACCATGACTTGCTTCCCTGTTGTTTCCAGCTTCTAGAAATTGCCCACAATTCTGGGCTTATGCCCTCATCCTCCATCTTCAAAAACAGCAAAGTTGTTCTTCCTTGACCTTCTGAAGTTCCACCCACCTAGCTATTACAGAGCAAGTGTTAATATTTGCAAGAACCCTGGGACTCATTTGGTCCCAGCCAGGCACTGCAGGGCAAACCTTCTGCTTCGTATCCTGGACATCTGCCAAGTACCTTACTGAGATAACATGGGCCCTTACAAAGGTGATGTCTTCCCTCGGCATCTTTGGTAGCCATATTCTGCCTCTTACAAACTCCCTTTAGAATCTAGGAATGAGGAAGTTTGCCACACTGTCATTCCTTTCTACATTGAATTTTGCCTGTAGAAATAAGAAAAGTTTCCAACACCACAGCAGACAGTAGCAGGGAAGACGGAGTAAAAGGGCTCTGGTGGCGGGGGGCAGAGGCTACGGGAGGGTGGCATCTGAGAAGTGGGTATATAGACAAATAAGATTGTTTGGGATGTTCTGTGTGAAATACACACTAAAAAATCAACGAATTTAAAAAATGAGTTATATTTGAGGAGAAAGCATAAAACTTTATATCGCATTAATTAGTAGAGGTGATAAACATTACTATTGAAATCTACCCAATGACTTTATAACAATACACAGGTGCCAAGGATCCTAGTGCAACTGACCATGAGTAGTAATAATCAGATACATACAGATTAGAGACACATGTGCCAACATCTAAGCGTTATTAGCAAAAACAATGAGTCTTTCTGTAAGACAGTATATTTTTAAATGAAATGGAGATCTTTTTCAAAGGTTAAAAACTCGTTCAACTTTATGTCTTACAGGGTTTATACTGAGTTCAATATTGTATAACTGTATTAATTCAACTCTGAACCTAAAAATTTTATAGCCACTTTTGAAAAAGATGTATCTTTGCTCTGGAAGTTGCTATTGAGTATGTTAAAGCTGTAATGAAATGCTTCTCTAAAAAATAAAAAAAAAATGTATTAAAAAAAAAAGAAAGAAGTTTCCAACACATAGAACCATAAACATGGGACCATTCCACACATTTCCCAAATCCAGAATGAATCTCTTGGCTGATTGGCTGAAAGCTTTTTTTTTTTGTTTTTTTGTTTTTTTGTTTTTTTGTTTTTTGAGACAGGGTCTCCTTGTAACCCCAGCTGTCCTGGAACTCACTATGTAGACCAGGCTGGCCTCGAACTCATAAAGATCCACCTGCCTCTTCCTCCCAAGTGCTGGGATTAAAGGCGTGAACCACCACGCCTGGCTGAAAGCTTTTTTTTTTCAACATGATTATTTCAGTTTTCCTGGTAAACATGAAATCTACCCAGCATCACTGTTGTATATAATATGTGGCATTAAGTAATGATGCCTTTGAAACAGAAAAACTGTTTTCTAACCTTTTAATGAGAGTTTTGTGTATTTCATACATAAAATCATCTTTATAGCCTCCTCCCCCTCCCTTTGGCTCCTCCCACAGCCCCCCAGTGGAGTTCATACATTCTTGAAACAGAAAACTGTTAATGGAAAACATAATCTTTCATTTTCCAGACTGCATGGAAGGCTAGACAAGTATGTGCTGCCATATGCATGTGTCTGTGGTGTTTGTGTGTGTGTGTGTGTGTGTGCATGCACATGTGCACACGTATGTGTGCGCACATGGTATAAGCATGCATGAGCCTGTGCCTGTGCCTATGCAGAGGCCAAAGGAAGCTCTTGGGTGTCCTCCTCTGTCACTCTTGTCCGCATTTCTTGAGACAAGGCCTCTCACTGAACCTGGAGCTAGGCTGAGAGCCAGTAAACCTTAGTGATTGTTTTATCTGCCTCCCCTTAGTCCTGGGGTTACAGGGACACATTCACAAGCTATGCTGTCTATTTGGGAACACAGTGCCTTGCATAGGCCTGGCAAGCCCTGGAGTCCAAGAGGGAGTGCTTAATGCTGCTTCCCCAAAACACCATGACTTTCGCCGATGCCCAACAGAGGCCATTTCTTATACCCTGGGAACTGTGGATTCTCTCATGTTTTTAAACCAAAGCCCAGCTTGAGCTATATTCTGGATCTCTGCAGAGTGGGTTGTGAAACCTCAGTAAGTGTACAGAACTGCTGGTGGCTCATTTTCTGTTTTTGGCAGGTGCCTACTGCTTTCGGCACTGACCCATGTTCCCTGATCAAGACAACATGCTTTCACTATGTGCAGACAGTGTCAGAGTCCATTATGTGTGACAGGTCGAATTTTGCTCAGGATGATGTACTAAAGGCAGAGACAGAGTTCATGAGCACCTGGCTGTACTCCAGGGCTGTATAGGAAACTTAGAGACATTGTCTTCTTTATCTTCACAAAACCCACGAAAGGGGCTTTCAGTCACTCTGGTTTCAATCATGGAAGTGACACTTGGAGTCAATGTCTAACCACAAAGCTGGTAAGCCATCGGGCTGGGCTAAGTAGGAACTGGATGAGGCAAGCAAGCACTCAACTTGTGTATAAAATGGGGAAAGAGTGCCAAAACCTCAAGATTCAGGAGAAAGAATTAGTGCAATATTAAAAATATTAAAATGAGCCAGGTGTGGTGGCACACGCCTTTAATCCCAGCACTCAGGAGGCAGAGGCACAGAACTCACAGACTGATCTCTGTAAGTTCGAAGCCAGCCTGGTCTACATAGTGAGTTCCAGGCCAGGTGGGGCTGCAGGAAGACCCTGTCTCAAAAACACCAAAAAAAAAAAATAAATGAAATGATTCTATAATGCACTAAATTTAAAAAAAAAAAAAAAAAAAAGCCTTAAGAGGCGGAGGCAATGGCTCTGTGGGTCAGAGTGCTCTCTACATAAGCACAAGGACCTGGGTTCAGATACCAAACACCCAGATAAAAAGCTGGGTTTCGCTGTAAGTGCCTGGGAGAGTTAGGGTTGGCAGAGGCAGACAGATTCAAGGGGCTTGCTGGCCAGCCAGCCAAGTTGAAACTGGAGAGATCCAGGTTCAGCGAGAGACTCTGCCTCAAGGGATGAAAGCAGAGGACACTGGGAATCCTCCTCTGGCCTCCACCATGATTGGGGTTTGAACCCCAAAGCCCATGCCTAGCCCTCAGGACTCCCTTGCTTCCCTTGCTAGCCAGCAGCTGGAATGCATAGTAATCATTTTTCAGCAGTGATGACTGACTGGGCCAATTAGTATACTCTGCTGCTTTCTAAAGGTGTGCACCAGCGGCATGAGCAGGGACAATCGTGATCCCCAGAAACTGTGTGAAATGGCTTCCTATCTTACCATAGGTTAAAACTCTTCATCCAGTAGCTGCTAGCTTAGGGAGACGACCTCCAGCCCCAGCCAGAGCAATTTGAAGGCCTTAATTTGAATAAAATTTAGCCACACATGGCATGGGCAGCTGTCTTAGATATTGCAGTTCAAAGGCATTTTGCTCTTGCAAATGAAAATACACCTATGGAATTTGCAACAAACCATATGTCCACCTCTGTTAGTTAGCTTCCCATTGCTGTGACAAAATACCTGAAATACTCAACTTATAAAGAGGAAAGGTTTCTTGGGGTGGCAGTTTTGGAGGTTTCAGTTCATAGCCCACTGGCCCTATTGCTTTTGTGACAGTGCACCATGGTGGCAGATGTTGACAGAGAAAGCTGCTCACCCTGCAGCAGATGGGAAGTGAAGGAGAAAGAGGGTGGTCATGGGGTCCCAAAGTCTCCTTAAAGGCACCCCCCCACAGTGGCCTACCTCCCTCCACTAGGGCCCTCCTTTTCAAGGTTCTACCCCTTCCCAATACCACCACTCTGAGGGTTAGGCCTTTAATACAGGGGCCCTTTGGGAGACACAGGGTCAAGCTTCGAGGGTTATAGCCCAGCCCAAGCTCCCTGTTTCCTGTCTTCCCTCCAAGATGCGAGTGCACCATGGTGGCAGATGTTGACAGAGAAAGCTGCTCACCCTGCAGCAGATGGGAAGTGAAGGAGAAAGAGGGTGGTCATGGGGTCCCAAAGTCTCCTTAAAAGCACCCCCCCCACAGTGGCCTACCTCCCTCCACTAGGGCCCTCCTTTTCAAGGTTCTACCCCTTCCCAATACCACCACTCTGAGGGTTAGGCCTTTAATACAGGGGCCCTTTGGGAGACACAGGGTCAAGCTTCGAGGGTTATAGCCCAGCCCAAGCTCCCTGTTTCCTGTCTTCCCTCCAAGATGCAAGCTGTAGCACCACTCTCCTTGGAGAAATGTCTAAATGTCTATGGAGCAGATTGTCTCTCTTCCTACCCTTCTTCCTGTTCTACCTAAAGGAAAGTTCCCACAGGAACTTGTTTCTATTAGAGCCCTGTGGTTGCTGTAACAGATTGTCTGGGACCCTGTACCTTAGCAGATGCTAATATGTCACCTTACAGCTCTGGAGCTCAGAAGTGCGGAGAGGTCAGCAGGGCTACATGCCTTCAGAGGTGCTAGGGGGAGAGTCTGATTGTCCAGCCTTGGGACTAGCTACACGTGGTCCCTGGTAGGGAAAGCTTTGCTTCTACTCCCTGCAAGTGTGTTGAGGTTCTCTCAACGATGTCTAGTTTAACCTGGTGGTTCTCCAATCTTAGCCAGCATTAAAATCAGCCCGGTGTTTGTGGAGTCAGCCTGAAGGGCTCAAATGTGGGGTTTCCCATTCTGTAGTTGCAATGTGGCCTAAGAATGTGCATTTCTTGGTCAATTGTGATATTTTAAAATATCTCCCTGAAAATTCTCTGATGCTCCATCCTTCATAAGCCACAGCCTCCCCCCCATCCCCCAAAAACAGGCCAGATTTAGTGACTTGTTTCTCACTATAGCCAATGAGAGTGACAGCATGTGAGTTCAAAACAAGGTGCTGAAAGGCACGAAACTATGTTTCATCCCTCTGTTCCTGGGGGGAGGCCAACTGTAATATCTAGAGGAAGTAAGCTCTCCTGTGCATACTCAGAACAAATTTTCCAGCTATTCCTAATAGACAGTCACCTCGGGTCTGATCCTGCAGCCCAGTGGAGACTTCAAATGATAACAGCATGCATAGATGGTGGCTCAAGAGGCACAGCCCTGTCATTACCCAGCTTAGTGTTCTCAGGTTCCTGACCAAAGAGCTCTGAGAAATTATGTTATTGGTAGGTTTCACGGTCTGAATGTGAAACGCTTCCCACAGGCTTATGTATTGATACTCGTTCCCTGACTGGAGCTGCTGTTTCGGATTTTGTTGAACCCTGGGAATGGGAGGCATGGCTGGCAGAGGTAAGTCAATGGAGGCCAGCCTTGGCAAGGTATAGGCCAACCTACTTCCAGGCCAGCCTCTACATTCTGTCAGCCACCACAATGTGCCCAACTGCCAGATACTCTGGCCACCATAGGCCAATGCACTTGAGCTACCATGTTTTCCCTGCCAAGATCAACTGTACCCTGGAAACCGTGAGCCAAAATCAGGCTATCCCCCCTTATGTGGCTTCTGTCAGGTATTTCCTCACAACAACAAGAAAAGTCACTAACATGCTACTAAAAACAGATTCATTTGGGGGTAACTTGTTATACAGAAAAAGGTAGCTAAGGCACCAGGCAATGTGAATGCCACTACTTGGAGAGCCACATTTTGAAAATCACAACTCTGTCTTGAACCCCAAGGGGGAGCCAGGGTGTCTCTCTGGGTGACCACACTGGGGAGATGGAGGAGGGGGTTGTTCCCAAGCTTCCATGTCTTCCACAATCATGTTCCCTTCTTTGCAGACATATTCAATTACCACCAGTTACTCTTTTGTGAAAATGTTTTTACTGGGAAAAATAACAATATGTCAAATGATATTTGGAGTCCAAAAATCTGTGTCAGTCAACAGTTGTAAAAAATGTTCTGCACATGAACAAAGAACCAGACTTGTTTATGGAGAGGAGGAAATGATTAAAAGATGTGCCCATCACCCTCACACATGCTCTTAAACCTCAAGATGAACAAAATGAGGCAGGAAAACCCAGTAAGAAAGGAAAAGAGAGTATGGGGCATCCAGCTGGGAAGTGATGAGAGCCCACTGCTGCCTGTCTGTGTCAGGGCGATCCCTAGCCAGCTGTGGAGGAAGTGGGTAGTTTACATTTTCTGGGATGTCAGAACAAACCAAGAGGACACATTTCCTGACTAGTTTTCCCCAAAGATCAGCAAACTCTTTGGCAAAGATATTTTTCCAGGGGTTTCAATTTTTGTTTGCTTTTGCAATTGGCAGACCAGTGCCAAGCAAAGAAACAGTGCTCTCACAGTGGGGCAGTATGGGGGTGGCTAATGGGAGTGAAGACAGAACCCACAAGGTGGGGGTGAAGTTGGGGGACAGAGCAGGGTCTGCAAGACCAGCTGCCCCCAACCCAAGCAGTGTCAGGAAAGCCAGCCCAGCAGGCCCCATTCAACATCCCCATCCTGGCTGGTGGGAGGCTTTGGTTATTCATGCATATTTGAACTATAGACCTTTATATTTGCTTATTTATTTATTGCAGCATCATGGTTGGTTTTGGCCCAACTTTCTATCTAGTATTCTATAGTTGTTTACTTTACTCTTAAACAGTCTTACTGGGAGAGAGGAAAGAGGGGGAGATTATTGTAGATTCCTAAGGAAATGTCAGAAAAGTAAAATATGGCCACATTATCCATTTGTCTTTGGGGGTTTCTGAATGAATATCACTTTCAAAGTATTTGATCTCAGAGTTTTTTTTTTTATGTGAACACTGAGATTGCATTTGAAAGACACCCCAAAATCCTCAGCATAGCATACCTACCAGGCTCTAACAATTAGCTTGCCTGTATGGGCAGGATGACTCATCCATCGCCCAGTGGATACCAAAGGTCATCTGCAAGGCTAGATGCTCAAGGAAGGTCATAGTTAGACTGGCTTGCCTCATTTACTGGGAAAATCAGATAAGGAAGTAACTTTCAGAAACACTTTTACTTAGAAAATTACAACACTAACGCAAGTCAGAGTCTACACATTTAACACTTGCTTGTTGAAAGCAACTCATAATAGCAAATAAAATAAAACATGCCTTACCTTTTCCCTCAGGAAAACATAAAAATTATGAAGGGGAGCTTAATTCAGAAATGTTAAGAAGGTAACACAAGTTTTCCTATAAGTAGCCTGTGAATAGCTTATGACAGAATAGTTTCCACTTTTTGTTTGTTTTTAAATTTTTTATTTTTATTTTATGTATATGACTTTTGTTTGCATGTATGTAAATACATTCATGTTGTTTAAAGCCAGTAGAGGGCAGAAGGTGTCCGATCTATGGAACTGGAGTAATGGATGGGTGTTACCCACCTTGTGGGTGTTGGGAACCAAACCCAGGTCCTCTGCAAGAGCAGACAGTGCTTTTAACAGCAGAGTCATTTCTCTACCTCGTTTGTTTCTTTGAGTGGGGATTTTGGTCCAAAGTTTTGTTTGTCTGCGGTATCTGCTTCTGTCTCCCGCTCTATCAGATGGACTTTGTCCATGCCCACCACCTTTTGGTGCTCCGGGACTTGAACCACTGTAGGAATCATATGGAAGATTTGTATAGAATGAGAAAGGCTTCATTTTTGCCTGACAGTGAAATCACAGCCACTTGACTTGATCCTGTCTGCGGCTTGAGTAACTGTCTCAACTTCTACCCTATCCATCCTGTGAGCTGCTCTAATTACCATGGCAACAGCTTTCACCACAAGGTGGCTAGAGCCCTTGTGGAACACTATGTGAGTTAACATAACTCTCATATGAATCTCTGTAGAAACCTCCACTTGGATGACCTGAATAGTCACAGTCTTAACCATATCCATCTCTATCACCATAGCCTCTTGAAGGATGGTCATTATGTGAACTGGAGCGACCATAATCACAGTGAGTTTGATCCCTGGTATCATGAGAGCTTGAGTGATCTCTGCTTAAATAGCTGCTTCTAATAGAAAATCCAACATCTCTCAGAGACAAATAAGCATCTCTATGAGAAAGTGTCACAGGAGCTCTTCCTCCCACTCCACTGCTTCAAATTGCCCCTGAGGGCATCGATTTTTTTAGCAGGTGATAGTCCTCCTTTCACTGGAAGTGACCCCTTGGAAGAAGGGGTCATGTTAAAATTCATGGAATAAGTCGGGCATGGTGGCACACGCCTTTAATCCCAGCACTTGGGAGGCAGAGGCAGGTGGATCTCTGTGAGTTCAAGCCCAGCCTGGTCTACATAGTGAGTTCCAGGACAGCTGGGGCTACAGGGAGACCCTGTCTTAAAAAGACCAAGAAAAAAAAATTCATGGAATGGCTGCCATCATCCACATGTCCTCCATATAAAGGGAGTCCCCTGGTTGCCCCACTTCCTCCTCTTCCTCATTGAAGACCTCTGGGAGGGCCTTTGCTTCATGGAGGTGGAGGTGGTCCACATCAACCACTTTCAAATAATGGTTTGGTGTCTTGGTTCACCTTGATTGCTTTTCCATCTAAGGACTTTCCAGTCATGTCTCTAGCAGCATCCAAGCATCTGATGAGCTTTTGAAAGAGACAAAGGCAAATCCTCTTGATCTGTTGGCTTCATGGTCTTTCATCAAAAGCACTTGCACTATTTGTCCCTATTTGCCAAATACTGCTCTACGGGCTTCAACCAGTTTTGTTTCTAGTCGATAGGAGTCTGTATAACACTCCCAACAGTCCATAACAGTGTTGGAACTTAATTAGACTCGTTAAACCTGGTGGGAAAGACAAAATAGCGACACTTGGATTTAACCCAGAACCACTGACAATAGTCAGGCCAACAAACTTTCTGCCCTTAATATTGACTGTGAAAATTCAAAAGGCTTCCTCTCCTGGGCAGCCAATGAACAAAGAACATACATAAAAATCCACATGCCCATCATTAGCACCAGGGCCAATACAGTCACTCCACATCCTACTCCTACCTACAGAGGTGTACCTTTCACCCCCATTCCCATAGGCAACAGTCAAACCTCCTGGAGAGGCAAGCGAGGAAACTGACCCCTGAGTATTTTCCTTCCATCTCTTCAGTGTCAAGTGGGTTAGCACATTTGGGTGTCATATAGCTTTTAAAAAAAAAACATTTAATTTGCTTATTTATTACGTACGTATGTATGCGTATGGGTTTGCTTGTATGTCACAGGGTTTGGGTGGAAGTCAAGGGACAACTTGTGGGAGTCAATTCTTTCTTACCATGTGGGCCTCAGCAATTGAACTCAGGTCATCAGGCTTGGTGGCCCTGAACCAAGTATTTTGAATGGGTACCTTTTATTGTACATAAACTATGTCTCAATGCTCCTGTTCTTTAAAATATACATCATACAAGAAGCCCTTTAGTGAGATTATCAGTGTTTGTCAAAAACCCGGGTCATCTGGGAGAAAAGGTATTTGTCGGATCGCTCTCCGACAGGTACGGCACAGGGAGAGAGGCCAGGACCAGCCTGTGTTCCTCTCTTAGGGGCTGAGCGGGATGGTGAGTGTCGGCGACTCAAAAACCACACTGAGTCGGGAGTCTTGTCGAGGCAGGAACTCACTTTATTGCATCAGGCATTACCTTATATAGTTTAAACAAAAAGGGGTGTGGAAAAGGGAAGGGCAAAGGTGTATGTCATCTGGGGCAATGGCTATGAGCCACTGGGAATTGGCCACGCCAGCTGTGATTGGGGAGAGGCAGTCTGAGGTCGGGCCCTGCTGAGTCACTTCCACGAGGAAGTGACCAGCTCGCAGGTCGCCAAACTTTAGTCAGGCTCAGGAAGTTACAATAGGCCTCATCATAAGTTATGCCACAATTATGAGGGTCCCAGAGACCCAACATATTCCCCTTCTTACTTTTGTTGTAACGGTGGAGAAACACAACCCCTGTCTTAGGCTGTCTCCCCTGTGGAGATCATACCCATCACTGGGTGTTATGAATCTCATCCGCCAAGGTGCCTCTCCATGCCCTGTCTTAGGTTGCCTCTCCTCAGATACTGAAGTTGCCCGTCCTCAGGTAACCATGATTGTTTTTCATGGCCCCTGTCTTAGGTTCATCAGCCTGGGAGGGTCTTACCCATCATTGACTACATGGAGGGCAGGGGATGGGCAATTGTACGAAGATGGCCAATCATGGGAGCTTGGCTCCTGACTAGCAAGCCTGTGATAATGCACCTCAACTTGATGTAATTTGATTGCCTCTACTCTCTGACGAACAAACCCCATGAACTTATTGAATATACAGGGTCCGAAAATAATGACAAGGAGAAGCGTAAGAAGGGGGCCAAGTAGAGGGAGGAGGTAGAGCAAAAAGCCATGTAAACCGGTCCAGAGTGGGTTTTCTTGAAACTCTTGCCTCCTTTTTTCTAAATCTTCTTGGAGTTTTTTTAATCTTATCTTGGATGATCCTGGATCTATTGGCATAAAAGCAGCACTTTTCCTGTAAGACAAAACAGATGCCTCCCTTTTCGGCTGTTAGTAAGTCTAGCCCCCTGCTGTTTTGTAGACCATTTCAGCCAAGGAATCTAATGGTTTTTGGAGATCTAGGATGGTACCAGAGAGAAGCTGTACATCATTGATTAATTGTAGGGAGAGTTGTTTGTGTAGGTGGGTGGTCAATCCCAACCCTGCGACCCCAGTGGTTATACCCACAGTTATTCCTAAGCCTGCCAGTAGGGAGATCATATGAATTGCTCTTTTATTTTTACCTCCCATATAATCAAAGGAAGGGATTGGGAGGGGCTCATCTCCCGGTATGATATCTATGTCAGGAGTTAAGACAGCAAGGGCACAGAGGCCTGTCCAATTGACCGGCAGGAAGCTATGGGCCCACCCTCCTCCACAAACTAGGACCATACCCCCCGGGGGGCAAAGGTTAACATCAGTGGGCATGGGGATGATTGAGCTACAGGATGTGGGGGGAATACTTCCTACATCAATCTGAGAGATGTTTCCTTGGGGAGTAGCCCAAACGCAGGAGCCAGGCAATATTGACAAGGGGTGGACCTGGATGGGGGGGGCCTAAGGTACAGTTATGTAACAAAGCGAGACTTTTAGTATCAGAGGAACTAACAAGCACTGCAATGGGTTGGGGGGGCGCCTGATGTGCAGGCAAAGCCAACAATCCTTGGCTAAGTTGGGAGCAGTTTGATTTAGTAATGAAAAGGTCAGCTCTAACAGGTTTTCCATTTTGGGGTCGAGGTCTAGGTCTCCCCTACTTTCCGGGACCACCAGTGGATGATAATTAAGCTCGGGATACTGGGCTTTGATTCTCTGTTCTATTTCTTTATGGACTCGCAATTCTCGGGCTTTGTTCTGGATCCCACCGCCAACAGAATATCCAATGGGGGCTTCCATGTCCCAGCACACTGTTTGTCCAGGATTACCATAACATTGGGAGGATGCAATATTTCCCCCAGTAATAGGGCCTGGGGTCCTATCCACCCTTGTTCCTGTCCAATAGGTTTTATTATTGGAAGGACTAACACATTGTTGGGTTGACTGGTAGCAGACAGTATGCATGGTTTGGTGAAACAAGGAACAGGGACAATGGCCTGGTTTGCCATTAATAATGGGAATAATCTTGGGCTTGTGGATGCAGACCGAACTCTGATATCTGGAGAACAGGCCATTTTGATTGATTTTTTACTATAAGCTGGGCCATGTGTTCTCTGCAGTCCACCATTTGAAGCACCATTCCCTGTTTGTAGCTATAGGCAGAATAAGTTCCGCCTTGACACTCACAGGGCTTTCCATATTGGGCCTCCAGTCACCTTACTGCAGCATTGGGGTCTCCAAATCCTTGATCACTGGACAGGATGGAAATCAGAAGTGTCAGGAGTAACAGCGTCCACATCCTTTATTGTCCCTGAGGGAGAAACAGAGGAACCATCCTCAGGGGTGAAACACTCCCTGGGCGGGTTATCATCATGGTCCCCTTGTTGGAGTAAATATTTAATATCTCTCACCGGTACACAGAGGGGTCTTTTTTCATTTTGAGGGAATATACATCCAAACCCTCTTCCTGCTGTAAGAAGTGGGTCTGGTCCTCTCCATGCTCCTTGAGTGGGTCTCTCCATCTGACCAAAATGGAGCTATAGCTGGTAGATGAGGACCAATGTTTTTGGAAGGGGGACAAATACTTGTCTTCTTTGGAAAAATTTAGAATATTTAAGGTAAATAAGGCCGGTTATAAGCAATGTCCGTGGAGTGTGAAATCTTCCACGTTTGAAGGAACTCTGAGAAGGGCTTGCTTATAAAGCATGGGCCATTATCTGTTTTAATTTGATCAGGTAGTCCAAGGGTGGCGAAACATTGAAGCATATGGCTGATTGCATATTTGCCCTTTTCCCCGGAGTGTGCTATCGCCCAGCAGGCACGCGAGAAGGAATCAACTGACAGGAAGATATACTTAAGTTTTCCAAAAGGGGCATAGTGAGTGACATCAATCTGCCAGAGGTTGTTAGGCCAAAGGCCTCTAGGGTTGGTACCCAAATTTTGAAGAGGGGGGACCTGAAGAAAAGGTTGGAAAGATCGACAGGTGCGTATAATTTTCTTTAGGTCTTTGACTGCCACGTGGGAATATTTACGTCTAAGCCCTCTCCAACTAACATGGGTCAATTGATGAAATTGGGTAGCCTCAGAGACTGTGACACTGATGTGAAGAGGCCAGTTGATCAGCTATTTTATTTCCTTCTGTCAGAAATCCAGGCAAATTTTGGTGGCCTCTAAGATGATAGAGGTATATTGGATTTACCCTAAGTTTAAGTAGAGTACGAGCCTGAATCATTAGAGGAGATATGGGGTTGAAGTCCAATCTAATATGAGCCTCCACTAGGTGGGGCAGTAAATTAACCACATATAGACTGAGACTAGGTTGAAAGGCTCAGATATGGAGTCTAATGCCAGGACAATGGCAAAGAGCTCTTTAAATTGTGGCGACCCCTCAACCTGGTGGGAGACTGATTTAATGGGTACAGGAGTTTGTCCCTGTTTTAGGGGAGGATAGATGACCAAAGAGGCTCCCAGACACCCTCCATCAGTAAACACAGTTAAGAATTCAGGATTGGGTTGAGAAAGAAAAAGTCTAGGGGGCTCCCACTCCAACCTCAAGAAAGAGCTCATCCACTTATAGGGGCCATAGTGGCAGTCAATTTTGCCAAAAAATCCCTCCAAAGCCAGCACGATTTTCTCGTTGTTTTTTGTTTCTTTGAAGCCATGTAAAATCTGTCAATCTATAGGGGGTGATAATGGTATGAGGCTCAATGCCAAACAACCGGACTGCTGTGTCCCTACCCTTGATAATGCAATCAGCAATTTGGTTGACCATGGAATAAACTCAAGGAGTTCCACCCATGGATAAATGGATCCATTGTATGGGCTCGCCCTCTTATGCCAAGAAAGCGGTGCACAGTGTACTTCCAATGAAAAGATAAAGAGACATGGGGGCATTGGGATCAAATCTTTTTAGAGTGGCCTCATTTATGGATTGTTGGATTTTAGCTAGAATTTGTAGGCACTGGGATGGTAACTTTACCCTGGGGCTTAAGTCAAGGCCTCGCAAGAGGTCAAATAAGGGAACCAACTCCTCAGTGGTGACGGGTATCCAGGGTCTAAGCCAATTAATTTCCCCTAATAACTTTTGAAGTTGGGGCAGATTATAAGTATCCTGAATGGAAAGCTGAGGCTTAGTGGGAAAAACAGCATCTATAGATAACGTAGTGCCCAGTATTTTAAAAGGTGGAATGTTTTGAATTTTATTAGGGGCCACCTTAAAACAGGGAAAAGGTGAGCAGTCCCCTCCTCAATGACCCCACCCCCATTGTACGGGGGTGGAACAGAGGGAGTCCGGAATGGATTAGTCTGTGTTTGTGAGGGTAGAGGGCCTTTACAGGGCCAAGGGGCACTCCCAAAAGGGTCTAGGGAGGGATACAGATGTTCAGATCAATCCGGAGGATCTGTGTGACCCAAGGGCCCGGTATCCAGCTTGGAGTCTGACTGTGCCTCAGGGACTGAGTCAGCAGCCTTGGCCAGGTTTGGAGTCTGGGCCTCCACCACCTTTGTCCTGGGTGGGCATGGGGGAAAGCAGCCCTTTAAGGCTGACAATGTGGGGAGCACTCTTAGAGGGGGGGATCTCCCCTTTTTCTACCTGGGCCCGTCTGATCAACTTTTCAACTCTATCCCAAGTATCCCAATCAAAGAGATTGCTCTCCGGAAGCCAGGGTGCAATCTTTAGCAAGCATCCCCATGCCTGGAGAGCTTGGCTGTCTGAGAGGTCAAGGCCCCTGCTTTTAATCTAAAGAGGGGTCAGGCTCAGAATTGGACTTCCCCATAATTTATGGGAGTACACTCACCCGCAGACCAATTGGCCCGTCAGCGAACTTCGTGATAGGCAGCGCCTCACACGGGGCACCAATCTGTCGGATCGCTCCCCGACAGGTATAGCACAGGGAGAGAGGCCAGGACCAGCCTGTGTTCCTCTCTTAGGGCCTGAGCGGGATGGTGAGTGTTGGAGACTCAAAAACCACACCTAGTCAGGAGTCTTGTCGAGGCAGGAACTCACTTTATGTGTCAGGCATTACCTTATATAGTTTAAACAAAAAGGGGTTCTAGAAAAGGGAAGGGCAAAGGTGTATGTCATCTGGGGCAATGGCTATGAGCCACTGGGAATTGGCCACACCAGCTGTGACTGGGGAGAGGCAGTCCGAGGTCGGGCCCTGCTGAGTTACCTCCCCGAGGAAGTGACTGGCCAGAGACAGGCTGCCAAACTTTAGTCAGGCTCAGGAAGTTACAATAGGCCTCATCATAAGTTATGCCACAATTATGAGGGTCACGGAGATCCAACAGGTATTCTACTCTTGGACTCCTTTGTTGCAGTCCAAGAAATGAGCCATAACAAAGACCTGTGGTGGAGTGGAAGCAGACGCATACTCCAAATTCTTGCACGGCCCTGCTCTGAATTTGCTAATCTGTGATCAGAGTTGCTTTGCCTACTGTCCTGAAATCTTCACTAAGGTATACCCTCAGCTGTTTAGAAGCTCCCACTTCTGGCTCAGCTCCCCCCTGCCCCATGAATAATAAAATCTTAAGCTGTCAGGAGGTTAGGAGAGGAGAGAGGTCTCACTGCAAGAGCATGCTTCATCAATGAGGGGGTTAAGGTGGAAAGGTTGGCAGCGGTGACCCTTCTTCAAAGATCAGACAGGGCAAATCATGTGTCAGGGTCCTCTCAGAGGGAAGTAGAAATTCTCACTCAGAAAGGCCTAGGAGACAAAAGGAGTTCTTATAAACAGAAGTGTAGAGGGGAAATGGGCTGCAGCTTGGGGTTGCTCAAGACTCTACCTGCACTTTTCTGCAACTTGCTGGTTGACTTAGCCCAGGCTTCTGTCCTAGGAGATGACTACACATGCCTAGAGCCTATGTCAGTGTGCATAGGGCACCACAACAAAATATGACCTCCTTCTCCTTCCCAGTGGGAGGATTGCCCCACAGGTATTACACAAATAATGCCCACCCTGGAACTGGCATGGAGTGAACGACTGTTAGAGTAGCAAAAAGCCCCATAAATTTAACTTGTCCAGACTATAAAATGTCTAGTCTATCTGTTAGAGGACCCACTTTTCCAGTCTCACTGGTCAATTACCTGGTGATAGAACCACTCCTAGGAGGGCAGGTTCACCTTAAGTTATGCTAAATAGATGGGTGGAATACCTGGTGTGTTAATAAAGCAGCAAATATTTCCTGCCTGAAACTAGCTTAGATCTCCACAAACCCTCAGGACCAGCCACAGCATGTAGGTCTCCATAAGTCTGTCTGCTTTCCTGAATTCTTCAAGAAAGCATAATTTCTCCTTTTCTTCTTCATGCCTTTCTTACTAAACATTCTTTCTTTAAGGCTTTGGGCTGCCCCTAGCATCTTGTGGTGCTTCACTTTTTCTCTAAAGCATCCTTCTCCCAGCCATGTGGCTGTGATTCAGCCATGTGTCTGACCTTCCACAGGTTCTAAACCTGCATGGCCTCATGGCTGTCTTCCCTTCTTCCCGCCATTCACCTCCTCAAGGCAGCTGCCAAGATGACCAGCTCGCCTGCCCTGAGGATTTTTCTTTTAAGATTCTAATAAAATTGTAAAAGCCTCCGTTTCGGTCCATTCTTAAATTCTTTTATGAATGAGACTAAGAACACTCTTTCTCTCCATTTCACTACCATACCCAGTACAGCTCACTGAGCAGAGGATTGATGGGTAACTGTTTGCCCAGGGCACTAAGCACACAGTGTTCCAGGACAACCTAAGCACTCAGTGTTCCCTCTAGATGAGTGTTTCTTCCTAAGTGATTATGAATATTTTTACCATTTTAAAGATGTTGGTATTAAATATTTGCCTGAAATTCACAATCACATAGTGAATCACACACATATTTACTGGTAAATAATAATAACAATATTTCCTGATTCGGTGAGTTGAGACCCTTTCAGAGTTCACTTTCTCTGGTCCTTGGTACAGAATCCTGGGCCCCAAAGGTGCCAGATTTTCGAGAGTCTGCTTTGGAAGTTTTAACTTTGCCTGTAAGAATCTGAAAGAAGCTGTTTCCACGGCAATAGAGTGAAAAAATGGCCCTAGATTACAAAAGAAGCCTGATGGGGAAACTAAGGCTCAGAGACATGAACAGATTCGCTGATGGTGACATGAATGGAAATAATGGGATTAAGATTCAAGTCTCTCTGACCTTTTCTGTCCTCTGCGGGCACTGAATGACACAGGTGCACATACCTACATGCAGGCAATACACTCACACATAAAATGAAAGTAATAAATTTTAAAAAAAGATTCAAGTCTCCCTATTTCTCTGGTTCTCTCTTCAGAAGGGAAAAAATAAAACTGGTTTTATGGCAATGAAAGATGTGATTTTATGTGTCAACTTGATTGGGCCATGGTACCCAGGTTTATAGTCAAATGGGTCCATGATGGTGTTCCTGTTCAGTGGACATTAAATAAAGCAGACTATCCCTACTGATGTGGTTGGCATTATCGGTCTCAAGGTATTGGGTTAGTTTTTCCAGCCAATCAGAGAATTAAAAGTCAGGAAGAAATCTCAGACCAGCAGAGAGAACAAAAAAAGCAAGCTTTTATTAAAAGATAAGCACATCCCTACACATAAAGAATCTCTCTCTCGGGCTGGAGAGATGGCTCAGCTGTTAAGAACACTGGCTGTTCTTGCAGAAGACCCGGGTTCGGATACCAGCACCCACATGGCAGCTAACAACTGTCCGTAACTCTGGTTCCAGGGGATCTGACAGCCTCTTCTGTCCTCTGTGGGCATTGCACGACACAGGTGCACTTACCTACATGCAGGCAATACACGCATACACATAAAATAAAAATAAGAAATAAAATAGTTTTTAAAAAGAATCTCTCTCAAATACACACACACATACACACACACACACACACACACACTCATATAGAAAGATAAAGCTCTCCACAAATAGAGCAGGGACCCAATAACAAGAATCCATTGTCCTCCAGGGAGGGTCTGAGTTCTAAGGGTTTTAGCGGTTTCCCCTTCCCTAATTTTGGATTGATCAACTTAAATAAAGAAGAGAAGGTTGATAGGTTTGTGGTTCAAATGATGAGGTGTCCAGATCTGGCCTCAGTCTTATCTGAACTAGTTTGAACTAGTCAGCCAGAAGAACTTGCTGGCTAGAGGGGTAGCCTTCAGGTCTTTGCTTCAGATCAAGGAGCAGCAGGAAGTAGCCATCTTTACTCTTCCTTGACCCTGTTCGCTTCTTAGGGTTTAGTCCCTTACACCACCAAGTGAACAGACAGTACCTGCTCACCTGAAGATCTGAACAGAGCAAGTGGTTCTGTCACTGGTTCTAGTCTACTCTTAATCTGCTCCACCGAACAAAAGAGGATTCTCTAGAAAACTGCCTTCAGACTTCACCTGCAGCGGTATTTCTTTCTGGCTTGCCAGCAGATTGCCTTTTGACATGATTGTAATACTCCTGAGTGTTCAGTCTATCACAGTCTTTTGGGTTTGGACTCACCAAGCCCTGCTGCAATCATGTGAACCAATTAAATAAAATTGGTCTAATTCACCTGTCTGTCTGTCTGTCTGTCCTACTTTTTCTCTGTAGAGTCTAATACAGACAGGACTTCACTTGAGTCCACATCAGGAATGGAGTTATATTTATCTTGAGAATTGTGTTGTTTAGGGTTTGTTGTTGTTGTTTAGGTTATTAGTGCTTCATAATGACTTGAAACAATTCTGTCACTATTGCTCATGATTCTTTAGGCAGAACTGGGCTCAGCTGACTGGTTCTTCCACTGATCCTCCCAGAGTTCACTTTTATGGGAGCATTCACCTGGACAGTCTTTTGGTCACTGGCCTTCAGCTGGCATGGTGGGATTCCTGGAATTCTCTCTTGCCATGTAGTATATCAAGGTCAACCCTACCACCACCAAAGACTTTCTCAAGGGTCCCCCAGCAGCTCTCTGTGTGGTCTTCCAGAGTTTCTTACAGGAAGTTAGGATACTCACTAATCAGCAATATGAGACCTTCTTAAGGCATAAACCCCAAATGACAATACAATTTTCATTAAATTTATTGCTTAAAATAAACCATAGGACTGCCCCAGATTTAGGAGGAGAGTTTGAGTTCTACCCAAGGCCTGAATCCTGGGGCGTGGTGGAGATGCATGCTTTTAATCCCAGCACTCAGGAGGCAGAGGCCAGCAGGTCTCCATGAGTTTGAGGTCAGATTGGTCTACATAGCAAGTTTCAGACCAGCCAGAGTTAGAAGACCATGCCTCAAAAAAATATTCCAGACCTCAATCTATATTACAGAGCTATAGTCATAAAATAGTATGGTACTGATGAAAAAAGACACACAGCTCAACAGAATGTACTTGAAGACCCAAACATGAGTGCATGCAATTAGAATCACCTGATAGTTGATAAAGGCGCCAAGAACATATACTGGAGGAAAGACAGCATCTTCAACAAATGGTGCTGGCAAAATTGAATCTCCACCTGTAGAAGAATGAAATTAGACCCACATCTATAATTCTGCATGAAAGTCAACTCCAAACAAATCAAAGACTTCAGTGTGAAACCTGAAACTCTGAAACTGTTA